>NC_133365.1:30164601-30222494 GCF_049309525.1 Garra rufa | reverse complement strand
ATATATATATATATATATATATATATATATATATTCATTTTTCTAAAACAAAAAAAAAACTATTATTTGTAGCATACATACAAGAAACAGAAACAGTTTAATGCCATTTTGTGATTTGAATCTTTACAAAGTTACCCACCCCTCACACCACTTTAAATCTGAATTTACGAATGCATGTGTCACCATCCTTTTTTACGTCAGAAAATGCAGATATACAGAAGAAAAAAAAACATCGCTATATATTCTAATTACTAATGTGTCTAATACTGGCCGATAATGAGTAGCTAAAGTTGGCTCATGTGTTAGCAGCATGTGCAAGTTATCTAGCTAATGGACTTAACGAAAAATGTGATAATCAGTGCATTAATATTAGTGTAATATGATATTCTCAACGCTAATATACATTTATATATGCAGAAACCAACAGATTATAAAGGATGACTGTAGATGTAACTTACCTTATAATCAGGCCACGATCCACGTTGTTCTAGTGCAAAATGTTAATGGAAACTTTGCTTCTCCTGCTGCTGTTGGCGCCCTCTACCGAGTGGAGTATGGAATAACGTCATTTCCGCTTCTAAACAATTCTATTTCCCGAAATGTGTATGTAAATCAGTCTCATAAAATTTAACTATTTGGATTTGGCTTGTTCCACATCTAGCTACATGTAAACTACATTCATACCTTTTAACTGATCAAATCTAATAGTTTAAACAATTTGCAGGTTTAGATTAATTGTAAGTAATCTGACTACATAATTTTTGAAAAAACGATTATTTAAATAAAATCAAAAGGATGCAAATACTTAATAATAAACTATGCCATGATTTATTTTTTTGAGTGCATTGACAAATAAGAAAGTCTGCAATAACGAAAAGAAAAATGTTTTCTTGAATACATTTGAGTGTGCCAAATAATTTTTTATGGTAAAAAGAATTTTAGAAATACCTTGAAATAATATAAAATTCATTACATGACATTGATTTGGCAAACAAAGGTTTTGTTAAAATGCATTTATTCAGAAATTAATAATAAATGATTATGCCATACTGTTTTTTAAAGCTGATAGCCTTGTAAGCAGCACTCTTACATCCAAAGCGAATTACAAAAGAGGAACAGAGTGATTCATCAAAGAGCCAACAATATTTGTAATACAAAATAGCATGTTTATTAGACTACTAGCTTTAAAGGCAAGCTACAGAAGAGGAGACACGCAGAGAAGATTTTTCTGTTTATTTAATATTTTTTGAGAGTGTTTGTGTAAATGCATTAGTTTAATGGTTTAAGGGGGTTAAAGGAAAAGTTGAAAAAATGAAATGAAAATGAAAATTCTGTCATTAATTACTAAACCTAATGTCGTTCCAAACCCGTAAGACCTTTGTTCATCTTCGGAACACAAATTAAGATATTTTTGATGAAATCCAAGAGCTTTCTGACCCTGCATAGACAGCAATGCAACTACAACATTCAAGGCCCAGAAAGGTCAATGTGGTCTCATGAAAATTTGTATGTATTTTACGTAAAATGAGATTCTACAAAACGTACATTTACGTACATTTTCACAGGTACTAAAATGTACAATACTGACGTATTGACGACACCTAAAACATTCTGTATGAACAACTTTACAGACTTACAAATGAATCCATATGCATATTAAAATATTTTTGTTATAAAACTTTATCATATCCAGTTTTCATATCAATGGTATTATGTTTTCAATTGCATTATTAAATTATGCTTACTCATTTACTTAATACGAAATGATAACATACTTATCATGTAATATTTACTTTGTTTGCCATGGGACACAAAATTGAATTTTCTCTGAGATGCTTTGATAATCAACCATAAAATATAGTAGTCAACATTTGAAGTGGAGCAAAAAAGCAAAAAAAAGTCATCAAAGTTGTCCTAAGACAAGAACAGGTATTGTTTTGGTTTTAAGACAACTTTGATGAAAGGCTTTGATCCACTTCAAATGTTGACTACTGTACACTAAAAACGCAACATAATTACAAAAGGATCAAGGAACAGAACCAAATCAAGTCTTTATTTAGCAATCTTCTTCTCCATCCTGAGCAGCGGCCGTAAGCATCAATACCGGCAATGGTGCACTTGTTGCAAATTCAAAAATTGGTGCTTCAAGAAGCTTTACGACAGGTTTACGGCAGAAAAATGTAATGTTCATTAGCTCTCGCCTCCTTCGTCACAGATTGCAACATACCGTGTTTCTGGTGAGGTGTGTTTAGAATGAGAAATGTGCACCTTTGGAGTGGATCTGGATAATAATCTGGAAAATATTTTCAGGGATTAATAATTTAAATTCTGTTCTGTACTTTTCTGTACCTCTGTCATATTTTTCTTTATACTGTACTTATTTTAAAGAAATAGTTATGGTTAGGTTTAGGGCTGCCCCTTAATAGTTGACTAACCGTTAGTTGACGAGAACTGACTTGGTCGACCAAAATTTTATTAGTCGCTTAGTCGCAAAAAAAAAAAAAAATCCACAGGCGAAGTCACGTAGTCCATGACGGAGAGTTAATGGCTGGTGTGGTACTATAGTGCATCAGGCAGGACATCCAAATGCTCACCTATTCTTCATCGACCTCAAATTTGGCTTAGCATCTGAAATATGTAAGTAGTAGCAACTTTTCATTGCAGCTCAGTCTAATGTTAACCTAGAAAAATGTGGGCCATTGAAGTGTCTGTGCGAAGCACGCTCATTGCATGACAGATGGAAGCACCAGTGTGGTCACTTGCTCTTAAAATACTTTTTGGTCATACAGATAAGAGTAATACATCTTTTGAATCTGTAAAGACTTTGTTTATTTGAGTGCACTCACAATAACAATTGTGCTTTTGTAAAATAATAAAAGCAAACATGATAAGCTTTCTGCCTCCTCAGTCTCCAAACTTGAGCGCGTCAAAACTAACCGAAACTCCATGTATACTTGCCTTACAGACATGAAAAATATATCTATAGAGAGTGATGTGTCTACTTTCAAATGAACGAATTCAAATGGAAAACAAAACGAGTCAGTGTGGCATACTCCATCTCTTAAGACGAAAACAAAAAAAGCACTAGTTTATCAATAAATTATTTTTAAGTTAATGCAGCCTCCTTACTGTTTTCCCCTGTCATATTCAAAATAATTTCTTCTGCCAGTGCGCTGTGGCAAGCTTTATCTGTGCGTTTGATCGTTTATTAGGCTTTGTACGCTCATTATTATGATTTAAATGGTTTATTAATAAACGTGTGACTAATGCTTAAAATGAATGACTACTAGTTGACCAGATAAATCTTTAGTTGAGTACAGCCCTAGTTAGGTTTAGAGGTAGGAGTAGGATTAGCAACTATAAAACAATTATACTATGCCATATTGTTACTAAAATGGTTATTTCCCTGCATATTTTGGCCTATTACATTTTATGTTTTTATATTCGCTATAAAATGGGTAGGTTTAGGTTTGGGGGTAGTTTAAGGGGTCTAAAAATGTAAATCGCTTATCGATAAAATTATAAAAATGCAATAATACAAATATCTTAATGATATGTAAATATTTTACATTTTTAGCTAAAAATATGTAGCCATTTTTTACATTTTAAACATTATAATATGGCCAAATTGTATGTTTCAGCATTAATAAAAATATAAAAATCAAATGTATGTTTTGTGGTTGTAAACATTACATCCTAATAGCTACATATAAACAATGAGACCAGGTTGGAAAGGTTGTAAGGACATCAGTGATTCAACCGTAATGTTAGGAAGCTACAACAATACTTTTGAGCACAGGGAAAACAAAAACAATGACTTCTGAGAGATGTGATGGTCTCAGCAGTTCAGGTGGAGGTTGGGAGCTCATTCCACCAGAGAGGAACAAAGATGATAAAGGTTTTGGAGAGTGATTATGCCTTGTTGTAAAGAAACAACAATGCGTCATTTATTCCATGACCTGAGCTGGTGGGAGGGAGTGTAAACTTCTAAGAGTGAATTGGGGTGGGGAGGCACTTTTTCAGTGGCAGTCCTGAAAACCAGCATCAAAACCTCAAATTTGATGCTGACCACAACTGGGAGCCAGTGTAGTGAGATCAGAAGGGGCGTGACGTGGGTTCTCTTTGGTTGATTGAAGAGCAGATGTGCTGCCGTGTTCTGGATCATCTGCAAAGGCTTAGTCGAGCTGGTTGAAAGGCCCGCCAGTAGAGCATTGCAATAGTCCAATCTTTAAATTAGACATTGTGTGGTTGCGGTTCGGCCAACCTGAGTTTGAATCCTGACTTGCTGTCCTTTCCAATCTTGTCCATCTCTCCCTCCACTTCAACCCCTCCCCACAGAGGTGACTATTGTAATGTATTTTTGACTAAAGTAAAATATTCAGCAAAAAACAAGGTCACAGTGAGGCATGGAAATGCAAACACAAAATTGTACACCATCTTTCTCCTTTTTGGTACACATATGCATCCTCCTTTAAGTCCCTCAAATACTAATATGTATATAAAAATCCAAAATGTCAGTGACTAACAAGCCAAAAACACATTATTGATCAAAGCAGCATTTCTCATTAGCATTTGATTTGAATTACAAAGAGATTCTGCATAAACACACCAATTGAAACCCCTGAGCTAAATGCTATGCATGGCTTATCATGATGTAAAATCAACAGCATTCATTGTCAGCATTTCCTACTAGAATTTTAATGATCAGTAACACCAGACGTATTGCCAAACGATTCGGCACCACGCTGGTGGAAAACTCCCTTGTAGCCAAGTGTGTGTAGGAAACCCTCAAGAACAAGGATAAAAAAGTCAGTACGTAGCAGATAAAAGTGTTTTCCAAAGTTTCCCTTTTAAAGTGTTTTTGTTTAACAAGCAATGACTCATGCAATAAAGAAATGTTATTGAGCTTCCAACACCTCTGAGCTCTTTCCACAGTAAAACACACACGCACATACATGACAGATGGCAGGCACTTGACAAAGACTTCTGTTTTGTGGCCACTTGCTTTAATTAATACTTGCACTAGACTCTGAGCGTTAGCATTAGAGTTCAGAATTTGACGCTCAGCATCACCGGTTCAAACTGGATGAGCAACAAGAAGAGCGGGACTGAAAAAAGACAAATGCACCAGACAAGTGTTAACAAATTTTTCTTTTTCTTGTCTTCTAAAGGATTTTGTTAATAATCTTCTTCATCCTCATTTTGTTCCTTAAACCGCTGTGATATTTCCATATTTAAAATGGTCCTCAAGAGATCTAGAGACATGAATTTTCTGACGTGACACAGCTCTTGATGTGTGCGAAGTCCTGTCCTGTGCTCCCTAGAGCCCACCATCAAAGTCTACATACTGTATATATTTCTGACAAAAAATAACATCTGTTAAAGCAATGACTGCATTGCACGACAACTCAATGAATGTTTGGCTTGCTTGAGACTGAGTTAAAAGAAATAGTTCACCCAAAATTTAAAATTTACTCACCCTCAGGCCATCCTAGATGTAGATGAGTTTGTTGCTTCGTTGAAACAGAACTGGAGAAATTTAGCATTAATTCATTTGCTCATATATTACTATTCCTTTAATTACACTACCAGTCAAAAGTTTTTGAACAGTAAGATTTTTAATGTTTTTAAAAAACTCTCTTCTGCTCACCAAGCCTGCATTTATTTCATTAAAAGTACAGCAAAAGCAGTAAAATTGTGAAATATTTTTACTCTTTAAAATAACTGTTTATCAAAAAAACCTGAAAAAAAATCTACTCAGCTGTTTTCAACATAATAATAATAATAAATGTTTTTTTGAGCAGCAAATCAGAATATTAGAATGATTTCTGAAAGATAATGTGACTGGGGTAATGATGCTAAAAACTCAGCTTTGAAATCACAGAAATAAATTACATTGTAAAATATATTCAAATAGAAAACAATTATTTAAAATAGTAAATATATTTCAAAATTGTACCATTTTGCTGTACTTTGCATTAAACAAATGCAGGTTTGGTGAGCAAAAGAGACTTTAAAAAACATTAAAAATCTTACTGTTCGAAAACTTTTGACTGATAGTGTATATGCTATTACAGGTGCCACGATGCTTATTACGCAACTTCAAACGTTTAGGTCTTTGTTTATTTAAAGTTTGTACTACTAACATTGACCAGATGCTGTATTTGAATCACTGTGACTGAGGTAATATATATAACATATATATTATAAAGACATTTTCTGATGCTTTTACGTGAATGCATAAAGTAGTTGCGAAGTGTTGTGATGTTTATGTAACTTTAAATTAAACATACTTTCAGCAGGGTGACATTAAAGGATGATATTTATACATTCAAGGACAGACCTTCATTTATTTAAAGCTCACACAACTAACATTGACCAGATGCTGTATTTGGATCACTGTGTTTATTTTCAGTTGATGCTGCACCAGTTCCGTCTATCATTCCTCCAGCGTCGTACGTTCGGGCTGTTTGTGATCACTCTTTGTGACTCCTCAGGGATGTATTAGAAGTAACTCACTTATCTCAGCAGTTTACCCAAATGTATAACTTCAGAATGCTAGCGGGAAAGCCTGAGGCTACTTACTTTCTCTGTATTGCATTAAAACATTACATAGGGAGAGATAAGGCAAGGACCATGTATAACATTCAAAGCATCCCTCCATGTCTCGCTCTTTTGTGTGTTCTAAATATTTACTTATATGGGTCATTCTACAGAATTGGTGCAAACAACTGTCCCACGACACATTTAAAAAGCATTTAAGTATTCAAATCTAGGATGTGTATTAAGATGCTTCTACTATCTATTGAAACTCACATTAATATTTAAATTTTAGTAAGCTTAATATATATAAAATAATAATTTATTGGTTACTTTCAACTGGGAGGTGGCTGTCCCAAACCCTAACCCCTAAATTTCAACTTATGAAAATGATATTGAAATATTTTTTGTATTTTCTATTCCATTGTTGTTTTTAACAATATATTTTTGAGTCTTTTAAAAAGTGAAGTTTAAAAAAATAATTATTTTATATTTTCTTTGGAAATTATGAAAATGTATGTTTATGACATTTTTCACATCACTACTGAAACCCGTAAATTTATGATCAGGAAATATAAGAGTGTCCATCTCTCTTATAGCAACAAGGTGTGAGTAAATAGATCTCAATATGTTTTGTCAAAAATAAAGTATATTGAATTATCATTTAAAGATGTTATGATAGTTTTTGGTTCAATATATATTCTAATGAATCCTTAACTTTGAAATCAGTATGATCAACGTTTTGCCTTATAAAGAAAAATTAGATTCAAAACAAAACAAAAAAATCTATCTAGATGTAAGCAAAATCTTAAAAGGTCAATATAACCCTTCTAATTAAATTATTATTACTGTGTTTAGGTAGTGACCAACTTGGGGGAGAGGACAAATATACCAAAACTTTCTGAAAATATAATATGAGAATTAACTGCACAATTACTAGAAATGTGTACCTTGGATATTATACAATTTGCATACATACAAATGTTTGGAAAAAAGACACATTTTTTAAAGATGTTTCCAACTCTGATTTTGAACCAGTTCTGTAGAATGGCCCATATATATCCCAGCTTGTGTGCAAACATAATATACTTGTACTTGTATACTTGTATATATAGAGGGTTCGTACAGATACAGATACTGTAAAATTAAATTCCAGGACATTCAAGGACATTTCGAGCACTACTTTTTTGATTTTCAAGGACTTTAATCAAAGGTCTCACTCATCAAACAATGTATTTTATTTCAAATTTTAAAAAAGAGAAATAGATCAATAAAAATATACTAATAAAAAAATGGCAAAAATAAAGTGAAGCACATGCAAAGCATTACTACTAAAGTATTACAAAGTATACTACACTTTTACTATAGTAAAACCACTGTTATTTTTCTTAAGGGATTTGTGCTTGTGTATACTTTCTTTTTTTATAACTGTACTGTATTAATGGTTTGATGTTTTCTACTATTTAAGACAAAAAAAAGATTTGCAATTCGCGATCCACGCTCCGAAATTTCGATCTAAATCAAATTATTTGCGATTCACGATCTGCGCTCTGAAATTTCGATCTGAATCAAATGATTCATCGATTCACTATCCGCGCTCTGAAATTTCAATCTAAAGCAAAAGATTTGTGAACCTGCTCTGAAGTTCTGATCTGAATCAAATGATTCATCGATTCATGATCCGCGCTCTGAAATTTCAATCTAAAGCAAAAGATTTGCGAACCTGCTCCGAAATTCTGATCTAAATCAAATGATTCATGATCCGTGCTCTGAAATTTCAATCTAAAGCAAAAGATTTGTTAACCCGCTCTGAAGACCCAATCTAAATTAAATGATTCGCGACTTGCCATACATGCTCCGAAATTTCAATCTAAAGCAAAAGATTTGCAAACCGTCTCCGAAGTTCCAATCTAAATCAAATGATTTGCAATCTGCGCTCTGGAATTGCAATCTAAAGCAAAAGATTCGCGAACATGCTCCGAAGTTTCGATCTAAATCAAATGATTCGCAATCTGCGTTCCGAGATTTCAATCTAAAGCAAAAGATTTGTAATCCCACTCCGAAGTTCTGATCTAAACAAATCATTCGCGATTTGGCATCCACGCTCCGAAATTTCAATCTAAAGCAAAAGATTCGCAAACCTGCTCCGAAGATCCAATCTAAATCAAATGATCTGCGATCCGCTCACCGAAATTTCAATCTAAAGCAAAAGATTTGCGAATCTGCTCCAAATTCCTGATCTGAATCAAATGATTCATGGTCCGTGCTTTGTGAACCCGCTCTTAAGTTCCAATCTAATTAAAATGATTCGCGATCGACAATCTGTCGCAAATCATTTGATTTGAATAATTCAATTCGCTAAATAATTCACAAACCCGTTCCGACCTAAATCAAATGATTTGCGATATGCAAAGTTCCAATCTAAATCAAATGATTCACGATATGCAATTTGAAATCCCAAACTGAAAGAAATGATTCGCAATCCACGATCCAATTGGAGCGCTTTGAATTAGTTAAATCATTGCGTCGCGAAATGATTCACTATTTCAGTGTTGAAAAGCTTCATTTCACCCATCACTTCGCGCATCGTTACAAGCGATGTTGACATTTGAAAATAAACGACTCTTTTAATTTTATCTGGTCTTTGCTAGTGAATCGCTTGAAATTAATGATCGAAGTTTGAATCAATCGGAGTGGTTCCAGTGTAAATGACTCAATTGATTTGGTTCATCTGTTACTCTTTTCACATCTTTAGACATGTTTACACAACACTGTCAGTACTACTACTTACTTAGCTCGATTGTTTTCTGACATTAACTGAAAAAGGTATGTTTTTGAATTGCATGAAAAAATGCGTTATGACAAAATTGTACGCTTATTTCATAGATACATTGTCTTTCAATAATGCAAGCACTGTTCAAGTACCTCTTTAGGAATATTGCTATTTTCAAGTTTTCCAGGCCTTCAAGCCCTTTAAGCACATTGTACTAACCCTGTATATAATAATTTATATCGTTTATATTACTGTATGATGTTTAGCTATTTCTTTTTAATAGTTAGCTTTCAACTAATTTTTCAGATCATCAGTCATCAGAGTAAGTCAGTAAATATTGGTCACAGACACAGAGATTTACTTTAAATTTCACCAAGCTGGTTACTTCCTAAATACCTCCACAGATTATATTTTCATTTCATTTTAAGTCATATTTTGACATAACAAAGTGTTTATATCTAAGTGTATGAGTTGTTTTGTAGTTGTTACTTTTTTAAATTAGTCTTCCCAGCAAAGTCATTTCTAATTACTAAAGTCATTTCTTTTCTAATCCAATATTTTAAGGAGGCAGTGCCTCCCTTGCCTCCTCGGCGGAAACGCCTCTGAATGATAATAAATATTTTGCAGGTATAGGCTATAAAGCAAATGATTGCAGCAGTGTTGTTGCCAGTTATGAATAAAAAGGGCGGTGTTTGGGTATAACTTCTATTTGAGTTATGATGTAGAAGTACTGCATTCTCCTTGTGCAAATGAAGATAAATCCATTGCTGTTTCAACTATGTTACTGGGCCTTGGGTTGCTGTAAAGAAATCAATGAGATTACTATTCTGCATCTCTCGATTGCACTCTCCTCGCCTACCTATGTGTGTGGGAGAAAAAGATAGAAGAGAAAAAGACAGAGTTCAGAAGATATTGCTGAACCGGCTACTGCCTTGGTAATACAAATGTACCATCTTTTGCCATGCCAATAACTTATGCTGAACGTGAAAATAAGAGAAAGAGAAATGGATGTATTATAACATATTGATCTGCATAGCTGATGAATGATACCTCATGGGTTGTTCATTAGTCAAGGCTAGATGTGAATTAATGTGAATTATGTTACATGCCCTTCATGCATTGATTTGGTATTAATCTGTTCGCCTTAGAATACAGATCATCCAATACAAACTGTTTGTGAGTGCATATGTGTGCACATGTATTTGTCATTTTAAAATTGAAATGTATGTGAAGACACTTGCAAAACATTCAGGTAGATGTTTCAGCATGCAAATTGTTTTGTATGCATGCAATCTTAGATCACAGTGCTTGTGCTCAGTGTCTCACAAGGAGACTTAATTTACCACTTTCCATTAAGAAGCCTCCAGACCTGCTGTGCTCAGCATGATCTTGAAACAAGCTTGGCCTGCATATCTGATCATGTTGAGTTAGTTATCTGAAGTACATGGTTTGTCCAGGACTGAACCAGCCTTGACCAACAGTGTGGGCTTGAATGTAAAGCACTGGGATAATGTTTGAGTTGGTCTGTATTTGTTTTTTTTGCACATATTTTGCAGAGTGACATATTTTGCAGAGTGAAGGCCTATTCACAAAATGTTGGCACAAAAAACATGCATATGATTTAAAAAAGTAGAAAAAAGACCAAAAATTAGTCTTTTTCTTTTTAACGAATGCCAAGACAAAAATGTTTTCAGAGTATTCAAAAAGTTTATGCACCAAAATGATGAACCAACACACATACTCCATATATTTTTGCATGTCAGAACACATATACTGGATTACTGAATATCTGGATTACGTAATCAGATTCCAAAAATTAAGTAATTAGGTTAAATTACATTGTAAAATACTCAGACTACAGTTATTTTTTTATTTGTCTCAGCCTGAGACGTCATGCCTAAAGCGTTGGCTAAAAGTCTGATGCATATCGCACACAAAAATGGAAACACTTCAGGAGTTTCTAATTTGTAATCGGATTGGTTGAATTATACAGGATTTTCGGGAGACGTGTGTGTCACATTCTTTAACATTCCGCCTGGAAACAAAGATGCCAAATCCCTGTCATGGAAGAAAAAAAGCCATCATGTTTAGAACTGTGATAATAAGTGCTTATCATGATCAAATAAATGCTGGATTTATGCTGGAAATAAGTGAAATTCATGGGATATGCTCTTTAAAATACGTCTAAGAGTTTTACACTCAAGTATCTTATTGTAGAGGCATTGCCACGCCCCTAAACATGACACGGTACAAAATTAAATGTGATTGGTTGTTTTACCTGTCAGTCATATGGACTTTTGGGTGGGCAGTTCCTAAAACTTCTGCCTTTAATCTGAAGGTCTGGCTATTCAAGACACATTAAAATGCCTCGACACTAAAGATAAAATCGCCAATGCTAAAGTGCCATTTCGGTCCGACCTACTGAGATCAAAAGCATACAAACACAATGCAGAATCTGCAAAACGTTAATTATTTAACCAAAATAACAGGGATCATACAAAATGCATGTTATTTTAAATCTGTTTTAATGATTTAATCCACCAGTATTAGTATGTAAAATGTATATACAATTTCAAATGTCACTGTCTGCAACAATTACCATGTCATTATTATGCACTCTCATCATCCAGAGAATTTATTAACAGCCAGCTGCAGTTCCTGGATTACACACTGCTGTGATGTGGTGTGTGGGTTAGCTGGGGAGCTGTAATGTTTTATTACAGCTGCAATCTTTGTGGATCGCTGACTTCATGAGAGATATTAAGCATTTGCTTGGAGGTCACACACAGCGGGGCGTTAATGACTGACACTTAGTTTAAAAGCTGCTAGTCCTTCTGATTCATGGCAATAATGACAGAATGTGTGTATCCACAAAGACACTTTCTAAAGTGATGAGTTGGTTTAGCTAAATGATATATAATCACACAGTCTGCACTGTTCAATCAAAAAAATACATGAAAGGTAGTATATATTTGAGAAGAACTCAATCTTGTTGGATGTTTACAGAGTACTCAGTCTCTAATACACTCCAAAAGCATGCTACAGAGATTCAGACATACAGTGCCTTGCAAAAGTATTCATATCCCTTCATTTTTTTCACATTTTGTTTTGTTGCAGCATTATGTTAAGCTGCTTTAAATTACTTTTTTCCCCCACATCAATCTACATCTCATACACCATAATGACAAAGCACAAAACAGGTTTGTAACAACTTTGCAAATTTATTAGAAATAAAAAACTGAAAAGAACCCGTTGCAAAAGTATTCATACCCTTTTCTGGGACACTCAAAATTTAGCTCAGGAGCATTCATATTGCTTCTAGATATTACTACACTTTAGGTCTAACAGCTGAAAATGCATATCAGAGCAAAAACCAAGTTCCTGAGGTCAAGATAACTGCCTGTAGAGCTCAGTGACAGATTTGCGTTAAGGCAAAGATTTAGGGAAGAGTTCAGAAAAAAATCTGCTGCATTGAAGGTTCACAGAAGCATGTAGCCTCCATTATCCATAATGGAAGACGATTGGAACAACTAGGACTCTAGAAAATGTCTGCCAGCCCTCATCCAAGCTGAAAGAGCTCGAGAGGTAAAAAGGTGAGGCAAAGAATGGCAGATAATTGCCAAATGCAGATGTGCAAAGCTTGTCACATCATACCCAAAAAGACAGGCTGTAAAGGTGCTTCAACTATGTACTGAGTTAAGGGTATGAATACTTATGCAAAGTACTTATTTCAGTGTTTTATTTTGAATAAATTTGTAAAATTAGCAAATTTGGTTTTTGCTTTTCATTATTATGGTGTATGGAGTGTAAATTGATGTGGGGGAAAACTAATTTAAAGCAGTTTAACATAATGCTGCAACAAAACAAAATGTGAAAAAATAAAGGGGTATGAATACTTTTGCAAGGCACTGCACCTGGGAATATACAAACTTCATTCTTTGTTTCAAAAGTGTCTGAAATAACATTTCCAGGCTGAGCCACAAGAACACTATAGTGCGTACACTGCAGAAAAAGGACAGGGTGGTAAAGTATGAAATGTGGCATCATTACTACTTTGGATGTATGAGGATATCTTTATGAGGACACGGGCCGAGAGGGGTGCTGGTCCTAATGAAGACAGATGGAGGTGTGTACTTTCTAATAAGCTGGGATGGGCTCTGATGACAGGCCAATCAGGACAGCTATTAGCTGCTGCCCTTGTGACTGCTTGAATAAAATAAGAACCTTTCATTACAAGACAAAGCACAAGTCACATGCACATTCTTTCGAGACACTCATTCACAATAGGCGTGATATAGGATGGGTGTCAACACGCAGACTCACACAGTGGGGTAATTTCAGGGAACAAAGCCGCCTCCAGAAGCTCACTGCTGAGAGAGCAGGTGGGTCGACTGGGATGGTAATAACTGTAGTCAGCTGAACTGCAGAATGAACCTTCATCTTCTATCATGCAGACTTCATAATAGTGCCCTGCTGCTCCATGTACACACACACACACTGACATTATTAAAACTTCCTTTCAACGAGGCTCTCTCTAACACACATAAACACATTTACCCCTGACACTGCCTGATTTTGTGAAGGGCCCACCACCCACACAGACTAACTCTAAACTCCACACTTTGCTGAGACTTTTTCTGAGGTCACACTGCTCCTGTAGATTAACACATACACACACTATCATACAGAGCCAATAATACTCCTCTGTGCTTTTATCTCTCTTGGGAACAGCTGAGTCTGGCTGCAGTGAGCCATTGAAAAAGTGTCATTAGTGACACACACGCACACAAAGTGACGACAGGTGTGCGTGTGTTTGTTATTGTCCACAGTGGTGACATGTTGAAAGGTTGAATATGTGTGAGTGTATTCACCCACACAAGCTGCAAAGGCCAAACCATATCAATTACAGACACTGTGTGTCTAGCAGGTTTTGTGAAGCTGCCGTATAACTTCACAATCTATTAGTTTAGCATCAGTCAGGGCATCTATCTATCTATCTATCTGTCTGTCTGTTTTTAACTGTTAGTGAAGGATTTCCATATTGTAAGATTGAAAGTACAGAAAAATCTATAAAGGACACTTGAAAGGTAGAAAATATAAATCAGGTGAATAGCTGAATAGTGAATGTGTCCAAGACAGTAGAGACCTGCAATCCCGCGGCACCCAATGCAACAGAGTGCGGTGCGGGACGAAACTTGATGGGCAGGGCAAGTGTGGGTGCGGGCGGGTAGAGACTCGTGTGTGTGCGGGATGCGGGAAAATAAAATGATTCGCGGGACTCCCGCAAAATAGAAATATCTAAACATAAAATATCTAAAAACCAAAAATTGTTATTCACCTATTGCACAAAAGCTGCAAGAACAACATAAATATGATTAGTAAGCGTGAGAATAGGCAGTTTCGATTTAAAGCTTGTTTGCAGCGTGAGGAATGTAGCCATCTGCTGATTTCTGGAACGCATCGCCAATCAAGTGGTGTTCAAGTTAAAATCCACTCACTGCTCAAAAGTTTTGCACAGTGCTGAATATTGCGTGCTTACGAATTACAACACACAAAGTGTAGACATTTATGAAAGGCTAATTGTGCATAATATCAATTGTGTTATAAGAGCTTTATGAGATTGCGTACTGAGATGTCAGCTTTAAAGGAGCTTTGTTTGTTTGCAATCTGCCGTGGATGCATGCAGTAGCTCATGTTTGCTTTTTTGTTAAGAATAACAGTGGTTTGTGAATGTTGATGCTTAGCCTAAATAACAAATATTTTATCCAGAGCATTTATGCTGGGGTCTAGTGGAATTTACGAGATGTTACAGAACTTTTTCATGTAAATTCAACCGATGTACTGAAAAAAATCTATATAGGTTAATTTTATGCGGGCTTTTTCGGGCGGGACGAGATAACATTTATTTCCGCGGGCGCGGGACACAATCTTGCGGGAGCGGGACTGAAAAATCCGTCCGCGCAGGTCTCTACAAGACAGTTTTAATGTGAAACATTTGGGATCAGTAAGAAATCAATACTTTTACTGACCAAGTATATAATAAATTTTTAAAAAGTGCCAGTAAGGGCATTTTTAATGTTACAAAAGATTTTTGTTTAAAATGCATATTAAGAACAACATTATTTATGTTTGTGTAAAGGCAATTCAGAAAATTGTTTTTAAACACATTATAAATGTTAGAAATGTATTGCTGGAAACATGTTACAAATACTGTGAACTATGTAGTACTGAACTGGAGTGAAGTTAGACCAATTAAGTTTTTCACCATTTTTGTGTTCAGGATTTTTTGGGTGGGCCTGAAATCATGTGGAGCATGGCCCGTCCCCTAAAACATAACTAGAGCGCATTAGTAGCATCAGTGGTTCCCTCGCTCAATCGCGAATTACTGTAATTACAGTACCAAAAGAAAATAATTGACAAACTCTGACACACATTTAATATTGCTTTATCCAGACTTTAAGCAAAACAACTCAACATTGATAATAATAAGAAATGTTTCTAGAGCAGGGGCTTAGCGTCTGGGTATGCAAGGGCCCGCCGAGCTGAGGGGGAACTTTTAATTAAAATGAGGAAACAAATAGAGTTCTGCATGGGCCCAGCCCTGGCCCGAGATGCTCGGGCCCGAGCCCTTCCCTTGTTCATCAACTTATAAGAACAGAGCCCGTGTTTCAGTCATTAAAATAGTTAAGTTTTGGATTTTTAATGGCTAATGGCCAGATTTTTTTTCTTTATTAAGTTAATTTAGAAATATGTCTGGAACATTTTATGTTTGTTAAATTCAAGCTTAAAGATTCAAGCATGTTTGATAAATTTAGCCTTCTTAAATCAACACGACTTGCATATAAAATCTATGGACATAAAACACTTGATGCATTTCACAATATTAATTTAAACATTTAACCTAGATAAATGTGTGCTGTTAGACGCATATCCAATTGTTTGTGCAGACAGTGGAAGCTAAAGCGAACTTTGCAGGACATGGAAGCATTAGCGCGATCACTTGCTTTTTTTTCCCTTAATAACAGTGGAAACCTAAAATACGCCATCATTTTCCGCCTACTCCCCCCACAATGTAACAGGCTAGCGCTAGCAAGAAGTTAACCGTGTCCCTTCAGTGGCTCGCCTTATTTTATTAGAACGCCTTATTTGTTTTTTCCGTTGCTTTCTGAGTACAGACACCAACCCATCCCTGCACTTAACATCCCCTGCACAGGCAAGAACATAACATTTATTCCTGTGATCGGCCATTTTCGCTATTGTCCTTGCTTTGTTTTTTCACAATGGCCTACCTGCAGAACGTCTGATGATTGGGCTATGCAAATGTTGGGAGCGTAACTATTAATGATCCCGAGACTATTAAGTAATAGTCGCTGTTATGTTAGGATTGACCTGTTTTTCAGTGGTCTTTTGCAAACACCAGATTTATATAAGAAGGAAAAACGATGGTGTTTGAGACTCACGGTATGTCATGTCCATGTACACAACTGTTGTTATTCAACAATGCCAAGGTAAATACAGTTTTACATTCTATGGCACCTTTAACTGGCTGATTTATGAGAAAAATAAAACAATGTTGGCAATGTTATAGGCTTGTTGGCTTTTCTGAGTTAGGCAAAATGTTATGTTACTATTATTATGACTTATTCACAAAATGTTTTATTGACGTTTTTTTACTCTGATTGATTGATTTCATAAGACATAGTGTTTAAAAAAACGCTTTCAAATGTTTTTTCATGTTTATTTCGTGCTGCAAATATTAAAAAGGAAAAGGTTATTGATTCACATGCTGCTTGATCTGAGGCGAATATAGTTTTCTCACTACAAATTAAAGAGTGTAAAAACACATTTATTATTTGTATTTTATCATAAAATTTACCTGTCCAATTCACCTATGCATGTCTTTGGATTGTGGGGGAAGCCGGAGCACCTGGAGGAAACCCACCCAGACACGAGGAGAACATGCAAACTCCATACAGAAAGGCATCCTGGCTCAGCAAAGGCTCAAACTAGGGACCTTCTGACTGTGAGGCAACAGTGCTACCCCTGAACCACCGTGATGCCAAATAATGAATGGACTTAAACGTTAAATATTATTTCCAAGCATTTATACCGCAAATAAAACAGCTTGTGAATACTCTTGTAACATTACGTACTTAAAAAAAATCAACAAGTTAACCAAGTTGGAGCCCATAATGATTGGGGGACCCGTACAAATTTTTTTGCATATGGGCCCGGGGCTGACTTGCTACACCACTGTTCTTGAGCACTATTTCTGAAGGATCATGTGACACTGAATACTGGAATAATAGCACCTTTCATACAGCAATCCTGGTAAATTACTGTAAAATTACCAATAAAGCGCAGAAACGCATATATAGCAGAAGTAATAGTACTGAGGACGCTACAGGAAACCCCTAATATGGACAAAGGTATACAGTTACGCAACACCTCATTTACATATCGACCAACGCAATATACCAAGCACAGCGCAAATTAAAGTAGTCACAAATAAAGAATAAAGAAATAAAGAAGCCACAGTATGTTGAAAAGAACCAGAGGCCAAAAAATTAAGGTTTGCTATAAGTTTTGATAGACTTGGTATTGCGTGACTCCTAGTAGAGAGTTCCAATTCCAAGTCGATATGTGTGAATAATGTGTTCTTCTGGGATTCCAAATAAATTAATACATGAGGAACAAATCATCTTCCTTCTACCACGTCCTCTCTGTTCTCTACAGTGCCGCCACAATAATTGCAGCCATTTCAAACGCCAAATAGTTTAAGCCATGCTTTTTTGGGTGTTAAATAATCTACTCCCATAAATGTATCATCTGTTGTGGAAACTCCTATAAATGCATATTCAATAAGGTCAGGCGCAAAAATAACTGTGTCCACACCTTTCCAGTGCTAATTCTTCACTGTATTTCTTTGGCAAAACCTGACAGTACGATTTTAATGCCAAAAGACAGTTTTTGCTAGCCTATGATCTCTTAATGGTAATTTACCTGTAGTATACCAGTAAAGACTGTATGTGTGAAAGTGTCTAAAGACTGATAAAAATTCAGTTCACATCGCAGGAATATATTACATTTTAAAATATATCAATATGTTTATTTTAAATTGTATTAATATTTCACAATATTAGTTTTACCATATTTTTGATCAGATAAATGCAGCCTTGACGAACTTAGGACTTCAACTTTTAAAATCGTGTATCTTTCAATTCATACACACTGACACACTGTAATGCCTTCCTACCGACTAAGTCAAATAAACCCTTCTCACCTAGATTATGTTTTTAAATTAGATTTATTGTTTCTGTACATGTTTTCCATTTGTGTGGTAAATGTTCTGTTGATCTATTACAGCAACATTTTGGGAGAATCCCTTTGTTAAGCTTGCAGAGAAAAACTGTAATTCAGAGACACTTCAAAGTGCTGCACACACCCTTCAACACTAAAGACTCATTTAAAAGTTCATATCTGACAGGTACACAGCCCCTTTTCTCTTTCTTTCTCTCCCTCTAATCTCTTTCTGACATTCACCGGTATTTCTTTGACTGACATCCCCTCAAAATTATATTAATACATGGAATGTTTTTGAAGAAAAGTACATGCACTTCAGTTTGTGTGTGTGTGTGTATTTGCGCTGACAGCTCCAGAATAGAGGCTTCTCTTTGAATGAAGGCCGTGTGTATTTGTGGACTGTCACTGTTACAGTTTTGACGGATACAGGCCTTCAAATTGATACAGTGAATAAGTGTCTTGTTGACTCAGAGGCTTTAGGGATTGGAGGATTTAACGTGAGTGACACTCTTTTGAAATATCTACTTCAGCGCGCCGTACTTCAGATGAAGATCTCGCTGTGTGCATAAGTGCACTGCTGACCCATGGTAAAACGCACTCCCTAAGCACCTTTCACAGCATCACTGTATTACTGTACACCACTACAAAGACATAATGACGGGTTTTGACACCAGCAGCAGAATTACCGACTTTTCATGGTTCACATGGGACAAAAGACTTCAAAATGTTGCTCTATCAGCCGCACGCAGACTAAAGTTACTGGCCTTCTGTCAAACCTGAATCCTCTAATTACCGGAGCTCATGAGGCGATAACATATGTGCTTGTGTTTGTGTCCGTGAGGGCTTAAGGAAGGACAAATTGGGAAGTACTTGTCTTATTCTGTCAGGTGATGAAAGACAGCATTGGCACTCCCTGAGGAAGAAGGAGAAATGAAGGGATTAGCAAGAAATGAAAGAGTGCGAGAGCACTAAACACTTGATTGTGCGTGATGGCTGCGGGCCTCTGCTCGGCATCAAAGCTCAGTAATGTGCGTATGTAATTACTGTGTGTTTAGTAAACAGGGATACGGCTTTCCTTTGTAGCTGAGGGGAACGGTGCGTGCATATGTGTGGTGGTGTGTGATTTACTGTTGCCTGTGCAGGTTACCAAAAGTTATGTGACAAAAAATGTATACATATCTATTACTTCAACCCTTTCTGAACCCAACACAAAGATTTGATGAGAAAAAAACACATCAGAAACGGCTACCCGAAAACTATAAATCTTTTTTTTTTTTTTTTTTTTCAATTGAGCAATATCACACCAGCAATATTGTTTGATCATCTATCTGCGTACTGGTATTCTCAGCCATATTGATATTGCTATTGTATAAAAGCAATATCGCACCTGTGATCGTGATGCCTGCACAATTGCTTTTATACAATAGTTCAACAAGTTCATATTGAGTAACTTACATTATTTTAGACACATTAATATTGACAGTTAGTGAGTCATGTCATACTTTCAAGCCAGAAACAACATGGAATTTGTCTAAACAAAACAAAACTATCATATTTTGATCAATAAACCCAAATAACAGCATTTTAATTCAAAATGATGAAGAATATTCATAGGGTTGTATGATTTCCACAATACAGAAAACGCAAACGGAATCGTGGAATCCAGTAATAAAATTATTATTAAAACATTATTTTTTCAAGAATATTTACCAGATAAATGATTTACCAGAAAACTGTAGAAATTCACAACACATTATTTCTAAAAAAAAAAATTATAATAAAATTAAATATAAAATAAAAAAAATTAAATAAAAATAAAATCAATTAGAGATTTTTCAATAAAACTATTAAAATGGATTCCAAAAAAAAAAAAAAAAAAAAAAAAATCGGAATTTGAGAGAAAAATAAAATTCATAGAGCCTTAAAATTTTTATTTTTGTTAATATTTTAATAAATTGCTGTTAAATTGTGTAAGGTTCATTATTTTGGCTAATTAGACATGCTTTTTGATTATTATTTTTTTTATTTAACCATTAAAACTAGTCTAGAGGGGGAAAAAAGAAAAAAGGATTTAATAAGGGCTGTAATATTCAGTTCTGTCACAGCTAAATGTGTTGCTACATAAAGCAAACCCTGAACATTGAGTTTTGCCAACAACTTGCTTTCCCCTCACCAGGGGCGTAGCAACCGGGGGGGACGGGGGGGACACGTCCCCCTCACTTTTAGAAACAGGTGATTCTGTCCACCGCACTTTTTTTGACCTAGCACCAATATTTCCGCCCCTGGTCTCTGATTTGTTACTTAGATTTGAGTGAACTAACATTTAGCCAATCAGCGCGAATCTCTTGGGCGTCTGCCATGAGCTTCAAATCTTGTTGCTCTTGTGAACAGAATTTATTATACTGTATGAACACCACCTTTGGGTCACAAAAGTATAATAATTGGCTGCTACGCCCCTGCCCCTCACTAATATATATATTATAAACTATAGATATATTATATGATATTATTATTTATATTATAGGTCAGTGTTTCAGCCATGTTTCAAAGTGACGTCACAACTCATGTAACATCTAAAAATCAGAGTTCCCCACTTGTATATACAACTTTGCTTGTTCAATTACAATATTTGTCTGACTCCACTTGAAGGGCACATAATAAACAGATGAGCAGAGTGATACAAACAGTGAGAAGTCCCAGTGATCTTAATAGGGACCATCGGATGCCCATTTTCCTCAGTGTGACATGATTGTCCAGGTTCTACATGAATAGTCTATTACTTTGGTTAAAATTTCTCATCATTTGCATTTCAACATTTTGCATCTGATGACCCCTTTGAATATCAGTGCTTGAAAAACCAAAATCAAATTCGAGGACCATTTAAAAAGAAACAACAAGCAGGGCAGTGAAATAAAAAAAACAACTCAAGGTATCGAAATGCATTTTTTGAGTTGACATTGCGTCCTAAAAACAGTGGTCATGCACGAGACAGTGCAAACAATGAAAAAAGTGTAACATTCAAAGTAATGTTTACATAGAAAAATAAAGCAGGTTAAACAAATTAGTGCAGTAGAATGTGTTCATTTTCACTATTAATTTTCTATAAGTTACAGATTTTAATTTTATTTTAATCCACTATTAATGGTTAATGTTTGTGTATATAAGACATAAATTCTGATTTGGGCACTTAGTGTCCTGCCAGGCCCATATGCCTCGCATACCCCACCATTACAACTCTCCAGCTTGTAACATTTCTTTCTGGTTCCATATGTAGACCCTCCAAAATCGAAGACAAAACTTAAAATGGCTTGGTAGCCATTTTTTATCTTGATTACTTTTGTGTCCCCTCGTGTCTCAGGATTAACACACCTGTCAAAGTAATATGTAGAATATGCACAGGAAAGGTGTTTTTTCTTTAGAAGTGCCATAGGTGGGATACTAGTTAATGGCTGTTATTTATTTGCTGGGATGACAGGTTTACAGTGGAACTCCTCCTAAAGTCATTACGGTGCCATAGGGAGGTGTTTTGTATGGTTGGCTACTGTTCCCACCTACGAATGCATTACTCAGCGGTGGTATATATTGACTTTGTTAGTGCAAATAGGCTTTAGAAGTCCCTAAATAATAGGGGAAAAGAAGAAAAAAGAGCAACTGAGGTTTTGCTCTAATCACTGAATATGTGAATCACTGAACACACACTCTGAAGTTTCTCACACTGTGATTTAAAGGGATAATTCACAGTTCTGTTATTTTTGATGAAATGCTTTCTGACCCTGCATAGACATCAACGCAACTACCACGTTCAAGTCCCAGAAAGGTAGTAAGGACATTGTTAAAATGGTCCATGTGACATCAGTGGTTCAACAATAATTTTATGAAGCTACAAGAATACTTTTTGTGCGCAAAGAAAACAAAAATAACTACTTTATTTAACAATTTCTTCTCTTCCGGGTCAGTCTTTAACGCGAGTTCATGAGAGTACTAGGACTGTTTCGAAGGCTGACAGGGAAGAGAAGAAATTGTTGAATAAAGTTGCTATTTTTATCATTTTAAACTTAATATTTGTGTTCCAAAGGTGAACAAAGGACTAATGGGTTTTGGAACAACATGAGGGTAAGTAATTAATGATAGAAATTTCATTTTTGGGTGAATTATTTCTTTAACCAGAATAATTGTATGCAGTGATATCTGCAGTGAGGCCTTTTCCATATTTTAGAGACATTTACTTTTAAAAAGTCAGCTTTTAGGCAAGAATGTTCAAATTTACAAGGGTAAAACACATTTGCATTTTTTTTTGACAAGGAGCATGTGTCTTATCTTGTACTGATAACTATTTTACTGACTACTGAAAGACTGCACTGCGTGGATCATTAATAAATTGGTTCTAAAGTTTTAAATTGGTGAAATGATACTACTCTTAAAATTGCTTGTGCAGCTAAGTGCTTCTGAAAAGAAATTTTCTAAATAATTTTTGGATTTGCAATTACAGTCTGATATATGACCCAGGACCACAATACCAGTCGTAAGGGTCAATTTTTTAAATTGAGTTTTATATATCATCTGAAAGCTGAATAAATAAGCTTTAGATTGATGTTTTGATAGGGCAATATTTGGCCAAGATACAACTATTTGAAAAACTGGAATCTGAGGGTGCAAAAAAAACAACAATGGAAAATATTGAGAGAATCGCCTTTAAAGATGTCCAAATTAAGTTCTTAATAGTGCATATTACTAATCAAAAATTAGGTAGGAAATTTACAAAATATCTTCATGTAACATGATCTTTACTTAATATCCTAATGATTTTTGGCATAAAAGAAAAATCAATAATTTTGAGCCATAGAATGTATTTTCGGCTATTGCTACAAATATTCCAGTGCTACTTAAAGGTGCCATAGAATGCATTGATACAATGTTTTAAATTGTTCTCTTATATCTACATAGAAGGTATATGGCATAGGAAAGGGCAAAAATTCTCCAGAAATGGTTTTACAGGTCCATTTACAACCCTAGGATTTGTCCCTAGAATGAAATGCTCTGTTATTACCTTATTTGGAAGGTTCATGAATAATAATGAGCAGCTCTGCTCTGATTAGCTGTTTCGTAAAGCGGCTCATTTCAGTAGTTCGCACATGGAGGAAAATATATATTTAATCACGGAGCTCAAGCCGCTATTAATATGTGGTTTATCGAAACTGCTGTTTTGAATGCACGATCATTTTACTTTCACTTTTGCAAACACCAGATTTATATAAGGATGAGGAAACGATGGTGTTTGAGACTCACGGTATGTCATGTCCATGTACAGAACTGTTATTATTCAACTATGCCAAGGTAAATACAGTTTTCCATTCTATGGCACCTTTAAGACTGGTTTTGTAGTCCAGAGTCACAAATATTCAGTCTCAAGAATGCCCTATTCTGAGAATCAGGCAATCAGACATAATCTGTCATTTTGAAAAGTGTAACTTGACTAAGACAAAGGCTCTAATTTAATTATGAATATGAAATTAAAATTGCCATAAGTAGATCTGCATTCAAAAACGCATAGATGCAAATGTACCGACAATTAATTTAAAATATCTAGTTGGAGCTGTTATGTACATAAACACATCATTGTAAATACTAGATATCATAATGCTAATAAAATGGATGGAAATGGTTTAAAACAAGAAAAAACACAAAAGCTGATGTATGGATATTTACTATATATAACACCTGTTACACCTGTCTACATACAACAATTATACAAAACATGCTCTATGTACATAAAAATGATTCCTTACAAATATCAACAATAAATAAGGTCTATGCATTGGAAAAAAAAAATAAAAACACAAAGAATAGCAAGTGTCCTCATGCGCAGTGAAACATCTGTTTTTCAATAGAATGATAGATAAGCCATTAAAAAAGCAAATACACATTGAATTCTTGTCACTTTAACTCAAGTACATATATACACCTAGTACTGGTCTGTAGTCTTTCTTTTATAACAATTATGGCTTTGGGACTTTTTTAGGGTGACTGAAATGATAGCAGGCCTGAAGTTATGCTATTTGCAAAAATATAGCCTATGTATGACCAAAACGTGATCGTGCTGATCCACACAAACAATGAATAACGTAACGGGCAACATGCAAAATGCATGAACAAAGACTTTAGGCCAATACGGCAACATAACCCAAAGTATTAAGAAATATATTTGAATGGCAGTTTGTAATCTCAATGCTGATGAGAATTTTTTTAGACGTTTGCTGCACATGTGGCTGTTGAGCACCAATGAATCTGCACTGTTTCAGAAGAGTAAAGCATGACACATATTACACATTCCCCTCCACATGGACATGTGAAACCAGTTTCCAAATGTGAGAGATTGAATCCGAAAGGTGACAATATGATTCCTTACTCTAACACGCACACATGCATACATAACCCTGACTCATATAGTAGGCGGCAAATGCTTTTATAAACCAAGTGATCGTTCATCTACTGAAAGAAAGGGTCAGTATTTTTTGTGTCCTGATCTGAACTGACATGGACAGTTGGAGAAAAATACATTGTGCAGCAATGTGGGTGGGGGACTTTTGTGTGTGTGACTAAACGTGTGCTGAAACTGCCTAACCTGATTCTGTCACTGCAGGCTCCAGGCTATAAAACAAAATGCAGCCACTCAGACAAGCCCCATCTCACACACGGACCAAAGCAATGAAGTGCTATGAAGTCTGGAGAATGTCACAGAAGGCCGAAAGTTTGCTAAGATTAAAGAAAGAATCAAAAAAGCACAAAATAAGGAGTGGGGATCAGATCCTGGTCCAAATCTCAAATTGCAAATCCAAGTCCAAATATTTTGTTTCAAAAACCAACCAAAGATTGTTTGTTCATTTCAGAGATACACAATATTCTCCTCCCCGTCAGTATCTCTGTTCTCTGTCTCCATGGTAACAAAGGGCTGGTTGACGAGCAGGACGTCGGTTGGATGAAGCCCTGCCCCTGTTCCTCCGGCTGACCAAGATTCTTGGACCTGACTGAGCTGACCCACATCTGTGAAGACAAGATCAGATGTTATTATTTACTGTGTCATCAATAGTCACCATAGTTACATTATTCATCATTTTCTTTCTTCAGTGAAACACAAAAGGAGATCTGAAGTAGAATGTTTTGCATACAGCTTTGGATGATATTGTAAAATAAAAAGCTTGCTACAAATGCTACAAAAAATACCATAGAAGTTTCACACATGTGGCTTTGTGTGATATATTCCAAGTCTTCTGCTAGCTTTGTGAAATTTAAAGGCATAGTTTACCCAAAAATAAAAAAATTCTGTCATTAATTACTCACCCTTATGTCGTTTCAAACCTGCAAGACCTTCTGAACACAAATTAAGATATTTTTGATGAAACGTTCAAGGCCAAGAAAGGTAGTAAGGACATCGTTAATGTGGTTCAACTATAAAGTTATGAAACTACAAGAATACTTTTTGTGTGCAAAGAAAACAAAAATATCTTTATTCCACTTTTTCTCTTCCATGTCTTTGACGCATGCTCACGAGAGTACCACGATGCATTGAATGCAGTAGTTGCATTACTATCTATGCAGGGTCAGAAAGCTCTCGGATTTCATCAAAAAAATCTTAATTGTGTTCCAAAGATGAACAAAGGTCTTACGGGTTTGAAAGGACATGAGGGTGAGTAATTAATGACAGAATTTTCATTTTTGGAAAATTGAAAAAATGAAATAAAGCCCATTATTTACTCATCCACAAGGCATCCTAGGTGTATATGACTTCCTTCTTTCAGATGAATGCAATCTGAGTTATATTAAAAAAAATTCTCCAAGCTTTATAACTACAATGGGTGGGTGTTTCTCTTCAACAGTCCAAAACAAGTCCAATAAAGTGCATTCATCCATAATAAAAAGTGCCTCACACAGCTCCAGGGGGTGAATAAAGGCCTTCTGTGGCGAATCAATGCATTTAAAAAAAAAAAAAAAAAAAAAAAAAAAAAATATCCATATTTAAAACGTAATAACTTTTGTTGTACAGTTGTAAATGGAAGCTGCTCCGGGTGGATGACGGTGTTGCGCAAGAACTGCTCAGAAATATAAACGCTATTTTCTTTTTCTTACAAAAATGCATTAATTCGCTACAGGAGGCCTTTATTCACCTCCTGGAGCCGTGTGAGGCATTTTTTATTATGGATGGATGCACTTTATTGGACTTGTTTGGACTGTTGAAGTGAAACACCCCCCATTGCCATTATAAAGCTTGGTGGAGCCAGAACAATTTTTAATATAACTCGAATTGTATTCAACTGAAAGTAATGGAATATTAGTTTTCACAAAGTTTGCTGCTAAACTGCTTTTAGATCTTTGTTTCAGTTGTTTCTGTGATGTACTGAAATATGTACTGATCATACGTTTCAAAGGCTTTTATCGACAATTACATGACATTTATGCAAAGAGTCAGTATTTGCAGTGTTGGCCCTTCTTTTTCAGGACCTCTGCAATTCGACTGGGCATGCTCTCAATCAACTTCTGGGCCAAATCCTGACTGATAGCAACCCATTCTTTCATAATCACTTCTTGTCAGAATTAGTGGGTTTTTGTTTGTCCACCTGCCTCTTGAGGATTGACCACAAGTTCTCAATGGGATTAAGATCTGGGGAGTTTCCAGGCCATGGACCCAAAATATCAACGTTTTGGTCCCCGAGCCACTTAGTTATCACTTTTGCCTTATGGCACGGTGCTCCATCGTGCTGGAAAATGCATTGTTCTTCACCAAACTGTTGTTGGATTGTTGGAAGAAGTTGCTGTTGGAGGGTGTTTTGGTACCATTCTTTATTCATGGCTGTGTTTTTGGGCAAAATTGTGAGCGAGCCCACTCCCTTGGATGAGAAGCAACCCCACACATGAATGGTCTCAGGATGCTTTACTGTTGGCATGACACAGGACTGATGGTAGCGCTCACATTGTCTTCTCTGGACAAGCCTTTTTCCAGATGCCCCAAACAATGGGAAAGAGGCTTCATCGGAGAATATGACTTTGCCCCAGTCCTCAGCACTCCATTCGCCATACATTTTGCAGAACATCAATCTGTCCCTGATGTTTTTTTTGGAGAGAAGTAGCTTCTTTGCTGCCCTTCTTGACACCAGGCCATCTTCCAAAAGTCTTGGCCTCACTGTGCGTGCAGATGCGCTCACACCTGCCTGCTGCCATTCCTGAGCAAGCTCTGCACTGGTGGCACTCCGATCCCGCAGCTGAATACACTTTAGGAGACGATCCTGGCGCTTGCTGGACTTTCTTGGACGCCCTGAAGCCTTCTTAACAATGCAGTGGAAAGTTTTTTTTCAGGATTAAGTTAATTTTCATGGCAAAGAAGGATTATGCAATTCATCTGATCACTCTTCATAACATTCTGGAGTATATGCAAATTGCTATTATAAAAACTTAAGCAGCAACTTTTCCAATTTCCGATATTTATGTAATTCTCAAAACTTTTGGCTACGACTGTACACCTAGGATGCCTTGAGGGTGAGTAAATAATGAGCTAATTTTCATTCTTGGGAGAACTAACCCTTTAAGTCATTATTCACTGATAATCTTCCTACTGTATGTGTGAATAACAGACAAACTTTTGAGATCATCTATTTTCACTGTACGTACAGCAGAAGCTGCTTTTGCGTTTGAGCAAAGAAAATATTACGGGGTCAACATTTTTTATTTTTTTAGCAAACTATTATGTTCATGTTCATGTTACTACATTCATGCAAAACGAAAACAAATCATATCTAATCCACACAATCCAGCTCAATCTATTACATCATTTACATTCGTGTGATGTTGTGAACGAAACTGATGAATTGCTCTTATTTAATTACCTGCTTCTCAGCAGGGACTATGACCCAATTTCATTACCTCTATTTTGAATGTTTGTGTAGGTGAGGTAATGTTGTTAGTTGAGCACTGTTTGAACAGTGAAGGTCAAACAGTGACTATTGTGAGGCTGTGTTCTTGACCTCTGAATAAATAGTTTAACAAATCAGTGTTATATGCTTGTTGATTTAACCAGGACTTCAATCAAGGCCTTTATATATAGAAGGACAGGTAACATTCATATTTATGCACTTCAATTAAAAAAAAAGGAATATATCTTTTTGAAGGTACAGTAGATTGTGAGGAAATCTTTCAGTATGCTGAGTGAATGATGATCGCTGTGGACACAATTTTTTTTAGATGGAGGCGCCTATGCGGTTACTTGCTCTTAATACTCCGTCATTTTTGGTAAGACAGATAAAAGCTATACATCTCTCAAATCTGTAAAGAAGTTTATTTGTGTGCACTCAGAATAACAACGAAACATTGCTTTTTTAAAATAATTTAAGAAAACAGTATGTGTTTTCTGCAGTCTCGGTCTCTGTGAACTTGACCGCGAAACTTTGAAAGGCTGTGCATACTTGCCTTACAGACATGAAAAATATATCTATAGAGAGTGAAATGTCTACTTTTAAATGAACCAATTCAAATATAAAACAAATATTTTCAGATTATGTAATCCGTATAAAACATCCACTACTTCGGAAATGACGAGTCAGTGTCACTGACTTCATCCCGTAAACCGAAAAAAAAAAGCACTAGTTTATCAATAAATTCTTAAAACGTTAATGCAGTCTCCTTGCTGTTTTTCCCTGACAAATTCATAATTATTATATCCTCAGATGTGCTGTGCTGCTTTTTTGTGTGCACTTGAGCACTTATTAGGCTATATAGGCTATATAAAGCTCATTATTATGATTTATATGGTTTATTAATAAATGTGCGACTAATAGTCACCTAATGCTAAAAATGAACGACTACTAGTTGACCATAAAAATCTCTTAGTAGAGGACAGCCCTAGTCCTTACTACCTTTCTGGGCCTTGAATGTGGTAGCTGTGTTGATGTCTATACAGGGTCAGAAAGCTCTTGGATTTCATCAAAAATATCTTAATTTGTGTTCCAAAGATAAACGAAGGTCTTACGGATTTGGAACGACATGAAAGTGAGTAATGTCAGAATTTTTATTTTTAGTTGAACTAAACTCTCTTTGAGTGCAGTGCTTTCCTCTAGAGAACAGGGAATTGTGAGGTAAACAAATGTAGTAAATGCATTATGGGTATTTATGTTAAATAAGACCCTATAGATGATAAGATTAGCTAGGAAGTGGGACCCTAATCTAGCTAAACATGCACTCCTGTGCACGCTCTGTCAATAAAGAGAGAGGGTTAATGAGACGATCAATACACACGCAGGGACTTTAAATCAAGTAAATGACAAGGTGTGTTATTCATACAGAGATGAAGTGTATGTGTGTGTGTGTTTGTGTGTGTGTGTGTGTGTGTGTGTGTGTGAGGGAGACCATTCATAATGTTAAACAGACAACGCAGACAGCTCATGTGTAAAAAACAGATGAATAAGTTTCTGTCCCTCTCCCCTCCTCTCCCTTATAAGATGACAGGTCACTCTGTAATGAGTTTGGTAAAGATTTTTTAGATCAATGTTCCAATCAGTCTCCCGTAGCTGGAGGCCCTTGATTCACACGCCACTGTCACCCCGACAGTCAATAGACAGAGGTGTAATTGATCGCAGAGACAGATGTGTATCTGTGTGTGCTTGTACCTGTGCGTGATAGAGTGAGGATGAATCTGTGTTATTAAACACAGATTAACAACACAAAGAAAGCAAATCGACCTTCACTTCTACAGCAAGTTTTAGTAATGATTCACAAGCTGATGCAATGAAATCAAATCTTTCTTTTGCTCTATTGCATAGTTAAGGGCCAAACTTTTACAAAACAAGTCCAGCTTGACTTTCTGCTATGTTGTTAACTATAGGCAGTTATATAATGATAGAAATGTGCTAATCATTAGAGATACCTTTTATATTGTGGTAAATCCGTGACATGGTTTTGAATCAGAAAACGACAACAAATATTTCAAATTGTGTTGCAGATGAACGCTTCTTGTGTGAAGAGCTTGGTTGATTATAATGGGAGCGATTTGTTTGGACGTGTCATGCCATGTGTCTGCTGCAGTTATGATGTAACTGTAGGTTGTTTACAGTTGCCACAACATGGTATTTTAACGGGCTCATCCAACTATTTGTAATGCATTACTTTTTTGAGTTTTTAACTCAAGTGTTATGTAATGTGAAGCTATTTTCACACTGAGCCAGACTTCATCAGTTATAATCTTACCCTTTGGGATTAAGTCAGAATATATTATGAAAATGTTTCTTGAGCAGCAAATCAGCATATTAGAATGATTTCTGAAGGATCATGTGACATCTGAAGACTAGAGTAATGGCTGTTGAACATTCAGTTTTGCCATCACAGGAATAAATTACATTATTTTTACATTGTATTTTTTACTTTTCGCAAAAATTAAAACAAAAACGCTGTGACATAAGATTCCTCTACCTACCTCTACTGTCAACTAAGTAACTAATGATTGCAGTAAAAACATTACCATTATTTGGGATGTCTGTTAGACTTCTCAGAGGCGTTGAGTACATTGTTCCTCCAGTCCAGCTATCATGCCCTGCAGGAGCATCGGATACTCCAGCAGAGCTCTGTCTGTGGTTGGATCGTGCCAGGAGTGAATTGAGACTGTTCTGAGCGCTGGGAGAATCGGAGTATCCTATAGATCCTGAGTGCAGGTGGACAGTTTGATGCTGATGTTGTGGATGATGTTGGAGGTGGATGTGCCTGTTGTTCAGAGAGGGAGACGTAAATGCTGCCTCATTCACAAAAATGAACCCATGCTCGTCCTGACCACTCAGGTGATGGTGACCAGCATCCTGCAAGACAGACATGCGCATTAGGGAGGCCCTTACTTTTGGAGTTTTGAAATCTTCTGCTCTCACTCGCCCAATCAACTCCCCTTCATAGGAAATGGAAACAAGCCAAATTTCGCTGAGATTGGACTATGTTTGGGGTGTGCTCAACAAACTTGAAATTCTGTCTTAATGACCTTAACAGCATGCAATTAATAATTATACAAGGCCATTAGTAAACTGTGAATTAGGTTACAAACGAGAACACAGAACAGTGCCGTCTTAAAAGCTTAAATTGTATGTAGGACTGCTGTACTTCAGACATCCTGAGTCCCAGGTTGCAGACCTTTATCTATCCAATCTCCCTCTCTTTCTCACTTCGCTTCCTGTCCACTTACTGCCCTATCGAAATAAAGGCTTAATTTTTTTTATTTTTTTTTAAACTGAGAACTGATTTTAAAACTGCGATCAGATCTAGATGGTATGACATATCCTTCAGCCACAAAGTTCTTGCAGATGTAGAAGCAGAAATTGAAAAGTTATTTTTAATTTTTAATATAAATTATTTTACCAAAATAAGAGGGATCATCCAAACTGCATGTTTTTCTTTAATTTAGTACTGACCTGACTAAGATATTTCACATAAAAGACATTTACATATAGTCTACAAGAGAAAATAATGAATGTATAAAAATGACCCTGTTCAAAAGATCACATACACTTGATTCTTAATACTGTGTTCTTACCTGAATGATCCACAGCGTTTATTTTTTTGTTGTTTGTTTGTTTAGTGATAGTTTTTGGGGTTTTGGTTTTGTTTATGAGCCCTTTCTTTGTCCTGAACAGTTAAACTGCCTGCTGTTCTTTAGAAAAATCCTTCTGGTCTCACAAATTCTTTGTTTTTAAGCATTTTTGTGTATTTGAACCCTTTCCAACAATGACGGTATGATTTTAAGATCCATCTTTTCACCCTGAGGACAACTGAGGGACTCATATGCAACTATTACAGAAGGTTCAGACGCTCACTGATGCTTCATAAGCAAACACAATGCATTATTTAAAGATCAGGGTAAGTTTAACTTATTTTGTCTTCCGGGAAACATGTAAGTATCTTCTGTAGCTTCTGAATGGCAGTACTAAATGCAAAAATATGATATTTAGGCAAAATAAGAAAACTGTACATGTACAAAATTATATAGTCATTGTTGGAAAGGGTATAAATGCTGAAAAACCAAGAATGGGACTTAAAGGATTTTTCTGGAGAACAGCAGGTAGTTTAACTGTTCAGGACAAACAAGGGACTCATTAACAACTAAACAAAACACTAAACAAAAACACAGCTGTGGATCATTGAGGTAACAACACAGTATTAAGAATCAAGTGTATGTAAACTTTTGAACAGGTTCATTTTTATAAATTTATCTATTATTTTCTCTCTGTTGACTATATGTAAACATCTTTTATGTGAAATATCTTATTTAGGTCAGTATTAAATAAAAAATAACATGCATTTTATATGAATTTTTGTATTATAAAATATCCTGCAGTTTTAGAAATATTTTCTTCTGAGTAAAGTGCCTATGGGCCTATGCTAAAATAATATATATATATATATATATATATATATATATATATATATATATATATATATATTAGTGGTGGGCCGTTATCGGCGTTAACGTGCTGCGTTAACGTGAGACTCATATCGCGCGATAAAAAAAATATCGCCGTTAATCTATTCTCAAAGTTGGGTTGGGAGCTGGGTCTAAACTACATAAGCTGTGATGACTTTCACCTTGATATTTTAGCGCGGATGATGTATATCTAGTTGAATTGCACTGTAGGGGGCGAGAATAAGTCTTCAACTTCTGTGAAATTACCACATCAAATGAGACGCGCAGACATGGATGCAGCTATGAAGCCGCTTCAGGGCAGGTGCGTGCGTTGCTAGACCCTTTTTACTGGGGCACGTGCCCCAGTGAAAATCTGCTGTGGCCCAGTAAAATCTCAAGTTTGAGTTATAATTTACTTTGATAATCCCGAAATAAAGACATTAAACTATATGCAACAACTGAATTGACGCTTCTAAAAGCAACGCAGTTTATTGGAAGACTATGCACGCAGATAGGCTATCCATACCCGCGCGCCTGTGTATTTTACGGGAACGCGCACGTCGTACAGCCTTTTGCGCAGAAGTACTTGGTTACACAAGTTTGTATAGTTAATTGTGTTGTAAATGCAATTGTCAAGCAGTTTGTAATGCATTTTGGAAACAGGAGATGAGCGCCTGGTCTAATGCGCCACCTGGCTTGAGAAACCTGTTCTCAAAGACTTACTTTTAGTCATTATTTGGGTAGCACACATATTCTGAATGCCTTCATCAGAATTTAAATTAGCCATTTTAATCTAGATTAATCTAGATTAATTTCAAGATTTAATCTAGATTAAAAAAATTAATCTATGCCCACCCCTAATATATATATATATATATATATATATATATATATATATATATATATATATATATATATAAAAAAATGCAATAATTATTTTTTATTCATTATAATGGGCATACCAAAGTATTGTGAAAAGCTTCGAACTCTGGGGGACTGAAATGGAATGACCCATATGCAAATATAACATCATGTATATAAACCATCGTGGCAATCATGGTACATACATAATCACTGTACATACACCTTATTCAAATTAGATAATAAAAGTAATGCCCAGATGGAAGACTTCAGGCAAAGGTGTGTTTAACACCTTGTAAATGGTTCTGTGAAGCTTTGCAGCTTTAGATTACGTTTAATAACATACAATTTCGCCACACCTTTTAAAGTCATGACGCAGAACATATAGAAGTAGTAAACTTACATAAGTTGTGTAATGCTTAGCGTTAATTTGGAAAACAGTAATTACATTCTAACAAAGAGAAGACATATTGTTGAACATTTTAGGGGAAATACAGCAAAAGTAAACAAAATGTAAAGTATCTCAAATTATATTATAATGTAATTAGGAAGCAACGGGGAAAAAAAACTTTAGTGCTCTGCCGTTTTAGTCAACCATGATATTGAATTAAGTTTTAATTTCCAGCTTACCTCTATTAGCACCAACTGTATTATTTTTTAATTACCTCCACATGGCATCATCTGGTCATTCAAAGGCCTTTCCTTTTCCCCATAGTTTTCTTTTGTGTGTACTTTATTTCATCACATTTCGAAACAGCTGCTTCACTTTAAGAAACTGACAGCGGAGCCTACCGTATGATGCTGTTTTTCCATCATACATCATGTCCACCTCTTCACCTCTCTTCCTTAGCTTTTCCTCATTCATTCAGTTCGTTGCATGTGAATTAAAGACCAGACTGAATCATTGACCCACAAGCTCAAAATCACCATTCTCCCCCACAAACAACTGGAGCCTGAGGCGGATCTATTGTATGCGGTCCGTGTGTGTGGGAGAGTCTTAAAGGCAGACGCAAAAGTATATTCCCCAAAAGGTCAAAGCTTAGATGGTGGATACACACTCACAAGCTATTTAAAGTCACTATTTCATGAATAGCATTCTGAGAGGGAATCCACAGAATAGCGATAAAAATAAGAAGCTTTGGAAAAGGATTTTACCTCTCAGATTGTTGCTGTATTCATAAAATGTCTAAAAACAACCAGACTCCAAATAACATTACGGTTGAACCACTGATGTCACATGGACTATTTTAACGATGTCCTTACTACCTTTCTGGGCCTTGAACGTGGTAGTTGCATTGCTGTCTATGCAGGGCCAGAAAGCTCTCGAATTGAATCAAAAATATCTTAATTTGTGTTCTAAAGATGAATGAAGGTCTTACGGGTTAGGAATGACATGACAATGAATAATTAATTAATAAATAATTAAAGTAAATATATATTTAGTGTAGACACTCCAAAGCAGTTAGCCATCAGCTGGACACCCTACTCAACCTTGCACTCATCCACTTTCTGACCATTCTAATCAAACTACATAAACAAATGAAACAACCCTTCCCTGACCTGCAGATTGAAGCGCACAAAGTTGCTTTTAATTATTTTGCCTGGGTAGGGACTTTTCAATTATCATTAATCATTAGCTTGTTTATTAGCACACAGTCAAGAGGCTGAAGCTAAGACCGCCTCACACGGCCTAAGACTGATGAGCCATGAATTGCTCTCATTATCCCAGGTAATGAATCAGAGGCTTAGCTGTGTGTGAAAAACAGACGCTTGACCGCAACTGAATCCTCCCTGTGTACAGGAGGTTGAAGGAAAGAAATGTTTTCTTCCTCAATGGGCTGCCACACCTGATTTGATTCTGCCTGAAAAAACAACATTGGCTTTGGACCTTATAAATTGCATTGCGTTTGGGTTTCTGCTGTAGTCTTATTTATTTGTCAAAGAATGTTTAGGAGAACTGGTCACTGAATTTAATCCAATAATCCAAAATACTGTTCAGCTCAAAGACAAGAATACGCACACCTAGAAACAATAAGAAAAAACCTGAAAAATAGGCATGCTCTTTACTACTGTACTACAATAGAAACCATGACAGACATTCTAATGGTTTCCACTACAAATACCATTACAAACAATTAACTTTTAGTTCACTTTCGGAACAAAAATTTACAGATAATGCACTCACCCCTTAGTCATGCAAGATGTTCATGTCTTTCTTTCTTCACTCGAAAATAAATTATGTTTTTTGTAGGAAACCTTTTCAGGATTTCTCTCCATATGATGGATATGTATGGTGCCCCCAAGTTTGAACTTCCGAAATGCAGTTTAAACGCAGCTTCAAAGAGCTCTAAACAATCCCAGCCAAGGGAGAATGGTTTTATCTAGTGAAATGATCGGATCTGAGTCAATACAGTTAGGGTATGTCAAAAACTCCCATCTCGATTTCTTTCCCAACTTCAAAATCATCCTACATTGCTGCAGAAGTACCGATCCAGTGTTAAAGGGGTCATCGGATGTCCATTTTCCACAAGTTCATATGATTCTTAATGAAAAGTCTATAATATACTTTGGTTAAAAATTCTCAATAGTAGTGTAATAAAACACCCTTTTACCTTGTCAAAATCAGCTCTGCAAAATATCAACTCTCAACTTTTATTGCATGGTCCCTTTAAATGCAAATGAGCTCTGCTCAACCCGCCCCTCTCTGATGTGGGATTATGAGCCGTAATGTTTACTTTAGCCTCGTTTAGCGGCAAAACTTGCCAACAAGCACATTATTAAGAAAGGCTGTTTGCAAAGATGCATAAAAACCCCTTATACTCACTTTTGCTGTGGGTGAAGCTGTATCAGGAACGATTCGCACAAACTAGATGCATATGTAGATCAGGATCAACGCTTTCCTTTTTAAAAACGAAAGTAATGCTATCCTTCGCGTCTGCAGCGGCTCAGATGTCGGGAGTAAATAACGACTGCTGTGTTCATTATTACATCCATCAACAGAACACCTCAATCGCTCAATCTGAGACATTCTTGTCTTCCCCTGCACCTGAGTCGACACAATGGCGATCAGAGTCGGACTGTTTCAGCTCGGTGAGGGCAGGTCTAAGGTAAAGCGCTCATGTCAATCAACTATCATGGGAGCGGCCTCTGTCAGTGTGCCGTCACACCGACAAGAAGCTGAGAATGACCTGATTTTAAAAATGGGATATTACTTTTAAAGCCCTTTACAAAAAAGGGTAAAACAGCATTGTAGGATGATTTTGAAGTTGAAGACGAAAACGTGATTGGACTTTTTTGACATACCCTAACTGTATTGACCAGGATTACACAGACTACGCATGTGCATCGCAGAGATGAGACAAGATGAGCATTTGAGGTTAAAAGGTATGCAAATTGTCAGTTTTCGAAAATAGTTCATCGTTTTGCTAGATAAGACCCTTCTTCCTTGGCTGGGATCTTTTAGACCATTTGAAGCTGCGTTTAAACTGCATTTTGGAAGTACAAACTTGGGGGCACCATACATATCCATTATATGAATAGAAATTCTGAAATGTTTTCCTCAAAAAACAATTTTTTTTTTTTGACTGAAGAAAGAAAGACATGAACACCTCTATTAAAACCATAAAGAAATTGTTTTCTGTTGTGTGTTTTGGGACATATTCTATTAGGATTTAGTGGCTTTAACAAGCCACCAGTAGAAGAGGCCAATTACCAGTAGAGATCAACAGGATCCATTACAGTTTCCATTAAAAATGGTTTATATTGTTTTATTTTATCAGGAAGTGTATCAAATATTTACTTTTCTCTGTATGGACAGATTGCTGATTCAAGAATGGTCTATCCATCCAGAGAGAAGAGAGACAAAAGCGGGAGAAAGAGTAAGAAGAATGCAAAACAGCTGAAATATGCAAGGAACAGAAAGAAAAAAAGAACAAAATGAGACAGAAGGGATTTACAAGACAGAAAAAAGAAAACGGGATCAACAAAAAAGAAAATATATAGCCTCTCTTCCTTGAATTCATAACTGACAGTTTTGTTCTATCTTCAAAGTCAGATGCGAACAGATTTGGGAGAGCTTTCCTCTGACATCACTACCTGGGTGTTTTGGCAACAGAGTAAAGGAGGGATGAGGAAAGAGCAGAGGAGCAAAGACATTTTTCAGCATTTAGAAGACAGCTGCGTCTCCAAACTCCCGCTGTGCACAAAGGCTTTTATGACATACCCACAGCTCACAGCTATAGCTTTTAGGAATATTTCAAACACACAAAGAGATACGGAGAGCATGCATATTCACACATACGAACACACAGGCAGAAACTACAAAGTCCCAAAAGCAAACAAAAGCACCCTTAGTGCCACTAGTGGCAGTCCAACACAGGAGGCAAGACAGCCTTATTTTCCTCTCAAATTATTACTAATGTGCAGAACTCAAAGCATAAGGATGCATTTTTAAGCAGATTCTTCTTTTATATGTGGTAGTCTAAGCAAGTTCAAATCATTGTACGAGAGCCAGAGAAGGCTGACAGCCAAATGTCTTCTCTGATGTATTGACCAATCAAAATATGAATATGCAAATTATGCAAAAAGTGAAAAGGCAAAAAGAGAACTAAAATTTGTCTCTTTACAGATAAATGAGCAATCAACTAATGCATTCATTAGAGACTGTTTCCAAAATCCATAGATTGCTCTGCATGATTGTTCCATTCTTTTTCGATGAAGTGGTTGGCTGGAGTTCAAAAACTGATCATTGTTAAAAGTACACTATAAAAGGAACCTTTTTTCAGTTTTAGTTTGAAAACAAAATACTATTATTCAGCCAAAACAAATCAAATACAAAACTAATTTTGTGATTCAAAATCACACTCGTCCTAACCTGAGACATTACAGCCTACAAAAATGATTGATATTCAGAGCTGTCAGGTTCAAAGATTCTGTCATTCCACCTTGCATTTTCACAGGTAAACACAAGTAAACCACAAACCATCAGATTAATTTGCAGATAAGAGAAGTTCCAAAGCACAACTGACGTAATAAGCAAGTAACATGTAATTTTGTTTCAACCACAGATACCTGTCATCTATGTAATGAAGCATTAATCAACAAAAAAGAAACCTGCGACAATCTTTCATTGTTACTATGTAAGATGAGCAGGTCTGAGCAATGTTAAAGTCAACATGAAATGAAAATTGCAAACATTTTTTCTTCCTTATTGTGAGGTACTTCTCAAACAAAAAAAACAAAAATTTACAGAGGGATTTGATTTTGTCTATCGGTAATTGCTGGATTGTTGTTGTTTGCTAATCTGCTTAAGTCTGACGTCACTGACTGACGTTTACAGATTCAAACGCTTGATGAGATCCCATAAGCGACAAACTGTGCTAACATACACTCACGGTGTATATCACAATCCTAACTTTTATCTTAAAAAGTGAAATCTCAGTTTACTAGGTGCCTGAGTATTTTAAAGTTTAGCTTAAATGTGTGCTATAAATAAAAAGTGGACATAAACGGCTGTTGAGATTCTCAATTAAAACAAGGTGGAGTCCTGGATTCACAAATACTATTTGGTATGTCACAACTTAAAGGGATAGTTGTGTGCGTGGCACTGTGGTGAATGTTCCAGAGACTGACACGGAAGAGGAGAAATTGTTGCATGAAGTCATTTTTTTTGTTTTCTTTGGGCACAAAAAGTATTTTTGTAGCTTCATAACATTAAGGTTGCACAACTGATGTCACATAGACTGTTTTAACGATGGAGATGGGCCCTGAATGTGGTAGTTGCGTTGCTGTCTATGCAAGGTCAGAAAGCTCTTGGATTTCATCAAAAATATCTTAATTTGTGTTATGAAGATGAACGAAGGTCTTACAGGTTTGACACAACATCGGATTGCTTTGATTGTTTCTTATGAGTGACAGGTTGCAGAAGGGAAAGGATTGAAATTTTTCTGGCCATTTGACATGGTGTATAATGATAAACCATTTAAAATACGGAAATTTTCCATACAAACTGACAGTTTTGATTCCATAGTGACCCTCACACATCACACAGACTACCACTGAATCCCACACATTCGCATCCACTCACACTGATCATCACCTGTGTCTGCTGTCCATCCAGTGGTATGACCATAGCTGGCAGGTTCTGCTGGTATCCCTGCCTGAAATTCTCCAGCAGCCTCCGCTGATCATCCATCTTCTCCTTCTCTTTTTCCACATTCCTCTGGCCTTCTCTCAGCCTCTCCAGGCTTTGCTGGTACTCCTGCAGCTGCTCTTGGAGCTCCTGTCGCTCGATCTGCAACCTCCGCTCCTCTAGGTGGCACACCAGCTCTCTCTGCTCTAGTGACGCTTCCAGCTCTGACTGCTGCACCTGGCGCACCTGGCACTCTCGTTCCCATTGTTGCCGCTCTCGTACCAGGGCGCCCCGTAGACGGGCCACATCTGCCAACTCCTCTCGCCGTCGCTCCGCCTCCCGCTGGCGCTCCTGCTCCTGCAGGGTCTGGCTGCTGCGAGTGATGGGCAGTGGGCGGGAGTGTGGGTGAGGGCAGGGGCTTGATAACAAGAGGAGGAGCCTTTGGACTTCATAGTAGCTGTCTTGGATGGTGACTGCGGCCTGTTCGCAAGAAAAATGATGGTGGTTAAAGTAAAGGAGATCAAAGGTGAGGTTTCTTTTAGTTGCTTACAATGGCTCTAATTCGCTGAAATGGCTAATACACTGGTGTGTAGGGTCTTGATTAAACCATCACTAGTCACAAAAAGTGTTCCAGTAACTTCATAAAGTTACGGTTGAACCAATGATGTCCCATGGACTATTTTTACAATGTTCTTACTACCTTTCTGGGCCTTGAACTTGTCAGTTGCGTTGCAGTCTATGCAGGGTCAGAAAGCTCTCAGAATTAATTAAAAATATCTTAATTTGTGTTCTGAAGATGAACGAGGTCTTACAGGTTTGGTCTTATTTCAAAGTATTACTGTTTTTACTGTATTTTTGATCAAATAAATGGAGTATGAGAGACATATGGAGTTCATACCATCATACCAAGTCCAAACTTTTAAATGATAGTGTACAGTATATGTCTTACACAACTTAACAGAAGTCCTATGCACAAATTGCATCTTCTCTCGTGCCGTCTCTAGTGACTTGTTAAATGGAGCTGTTTTTAGCTTAAAAACCTGAGGAAAATTAGCATTTTTCAGACATGGATCCCACTGGTATATCTAATGGGTTTTTAGCATAGCAGTTTTTGATTTTGAGTTAAATAAGGTCTGTAGTTAACATCACTTGAAGACGTTGAAGAATTACTTTCACGCTTTGTTATATAACACCAATTACAGTCGTAACTCAAGCGCATGTTGCTAAAAACGCAAGTTTCTAACAAATATCTCCATAAAGACTATGATGTCCTGCATAGGTAAAAGACAGTAGGTAAATATTAATTATGACCCTGGACCACAAAACCAGTCATAAAGGTCCATTTGAAATTGAGATTTATACATCTAAATAGCTTTCTATTGATGTATGGTCTGTTAGGATATGACAGTGAGTACGTTTACATGGACAACAATATTCCGATTTTAACGCGATTAAGACAATACTCTGATTAAGAAGCAACCATGTAAACTGAGATTTTTGATTAATTTAATCCGACTAAAGTCATAATCGGAGTAAACACAAATCGAATTAAGACAGGTGGAGTATTCCTATTTTAGTCGCATTATGGAAGACATGTACACACCTTAATCAGACTATTCCCCTTGTAGGACTTTTCGCCACATTTTGTGACAGGATACACACTAATGCTGCGTTCCAGGCAGGTTTTTGAGCTCGTAAATCACGTGTTCAAACCACGACTCAGGACTTTGTAGCGTTCCAGGCAAGTCACGCCAAGCATTTATTATTTTTATAGTATTAATAATTTGATTGCAACGTTATATTGTCCTAAACTCAATTTTTCCACCGTGTGCCACTGAACACCGCACCCCTAGAGGCTTTATTGTTGTTTCTCGGGCTATGTCACGTCAGAACTCGGAACTGGGAGTACGTCGTCGATCTAGTACGAGTTCACGGGTGGGAAGTCACGGGTTTGAGTGCCGTTCCAGTGCACTTTCACGGGTAGAAGTTTGGAAAAACACGTGTAACGGGTTGTCTGGAACGCGGCATAACGCTCTCAGTTGGTTGCGCTTTGGTTTCATTTTTATTTATTTATATTTTGCTACAACATGGGCTTAATCAATGCTCATTGCTGATAAATAGCCTAGTTTGTTATCATAATTTTTTGTTTTATGGAAACGTTTTTAACATTCAACCCCCTTTTTCATTAGTATAATTTGTAAGTATTTATTTTAATTTTGTGAACGGGATTTCCGCTATTGGAATGTCTTAGGATGCTTTTTACTTTTACTATCGAATTCATGATCTTGGTTTTGCTTGCATATATAAGGCTACACCTATCAATTTTAAGATTAAAACAAATTCTTAAAAGATGGATTTGTTATTTTTAATTAAACAGCATAACAAAAATAAATTAAAACTAGCTTATATAGCATTTATTAACAAAAACTAATAAGACGAGGCATGGACTCCATCACATGCTGTTATATGCCGACTAAACAATTTATTACAGGGCGCGCAAACACTGAGCAATCAAAATAATTAATAAAAAAAATAATAAAAGAAAGCCTCCAAAGCGTAATGTGAGGTAAACGGCAAAGATAACAGGGTTTTCAAAATGAAAACAAACAAAAAAAGTAAAACTAAACTGGCTTTCGGTGACTGTGCTTGCGTGTGTTTTTTTTTTTTTTTGTCCTAAAAACTGACTGGCTCTGAAACGCTCGCTGTATGGATCAGACGCTTTGGAGCAGCACAGCACGCACTCGCACAAATGCGACCACGGCAAATTTTAACTCACACATTCTAAAATATTTGTTGCATATGTCCAGTGCCACTTCAAGCTTTTGTAAAATTAAAACCCAAACATCCAAAAGTCTATAAGGAAGATGAACTGATAGCGTCGCGTGTGGACGCAATGATGTGTGTCATTAATCGATCTATGTACTATAACATGTAAAACGGGAACATGAAAGGAATATTCTAAAAGCAACTCATGTAAACAGCTTAATCATATTATTGTCTTATTCAGAATAAGGTCATTAATTAGATTACTGGTGTCCATGTAAACGTAGTCAGTATTTGACCAAGATGCAATTGATTGAAAATCAGGAATCTGAGGGTGCAAAAAAATATAAATATTGAGAAAATCGCCTTTAAAGTTGCCCAAATGAAGTTCTTAGCAATGCATGTTACTAACCCAAAATTAAGTTTTGATATATTTACAGTAGGAAATTTACAAAATATCTTCATGGGACATGATCTTTACTTAATATCCTAATGATTTTATGAGCATAAAAGAAAAACCTATAATTTTTACCGATATACAAATATACCTATGCTACTTAAAACTGGTTTTGTTGTCCAGGGTCACAATTGAATTGAATAATAAATTAACTGGTCTGTTTGACTATGATTTGTCCTGTGACAGATGGGTTTGACTCAACTATGCTCAGGTTCAGATTTGTACTCAGAGAAAGCTGACTGTGAAAACTTATCATATCAATCAAAAACCTAAGAAGAAAAAATCATTTTGATCAATTTAATGCATCTTATGTCAAAACCTGACCCTAAACGTTTGAACATTAGTGTACAATCTTGTAGTAACTGCAGTCCTTGTGTAGCAATTTGTGAACAACTGTTTTTAAAGCAAACAACAGCAGCAGATTCACATTTGACGTACTGTAAATGGTACCTGTGCAAATTATGCTATAGAACAAAATGTCAAAGTTTTATTTTACTCATAAATCAAAAACAGCTATTTTAAAAACCCATTAGATATTCCCGAGGAAAGCGGTGGCGAATTACCCTTCCAGGTCGGCCTACAAATTGACATCATGACTAAACAGCTCTATAATGCTTCCCTACTCACAAACAAACAATAAAAATACATCCAAATGTATCCTTTTGACAATGACATCTAAAGTAGGTTTTTTTTAAAATAGCGATTCAAAAAGAAGGCCCTTAGCAGGCGTGCCACTCATATGTACGTCCCACATCACCTGCATTACAACACCTCCTATTATACATCCAAACCACAGCATGTTATATAATTGAGTTTTGTAGTTGGTCAAACAAGTTTAGGCAATGAAAATAAGGCTTGGACAGAGCTATTACAAGCAAGTCATTCTTGTGTTTATGTGTGTCTGACGTAAGGCCTGTCCACTATAATTATTCTTTCCGTTGGTATGTGGTTGTGTGACATAAGCTCACCTGTAGACTGTACAGCAGCTGAGTCAAGCTCTGTACACTCTGACTCACCTGCAAAATAACAAACAAACAATAAGCAACAGAAAGTAGAGAACTCTACATCAAAACTATGAGACTCTTCTCCCTGGAAACAGAACCGTGAAGCTGTGCGCAGTGCGCACTATAGCAATATATGTTCCGGTCTATTGCAAACAACAGTGCAATATATTTCATTTACATTTTTTGTCAGACATCTGCTTCCTGGATTTGACAAAACGCTAACATTGTGTTTACTTCAGCAGGTTTGTAAGGATGATTCAAAAACTTCAGCATCTGTTGACTCAAACACCATTTGGTTCTTTATCTACAAAGTCAACAGACAGCACAGGAAACAGACGGCTGTGACCTGAGTTAAAGAAAACAGCCTTCTAGCCAATTAGGTTTATAAATGAGCAAGGCAAAGAGTTCACTCAAGGACGCTTGAGGAATGTGGGGGGACACATTAAGACATCAGTATTGATTACTTCCTAAAAGGTGAGAGGATGAAAAAACATGCCTGTTAATGGTTATTACACCCCTACATTCGCCTTATCTTGAGGTGGATAGTTTACTTTGTTAATTAAACATTGTGTTGGATTAAATTCTACTTTAATATAAGAGTTAATCAATAATATTACTGCACTTCAATGCAATTTGGATGTCCGTGGACTAAGTACAAATATGAAGAGAGTTGCAAGGAATACACTCTTTTGTGTTGAAATCAACACAAAACAAGTCTGCCCTCTTAAGGCAAGATTTAGTCCCTGTCTATATCAATAGTAAGTTTATAGCACCACCTGGTGGACACACAGCTATGTTTTTGTTTGATGTTGTTCTTGGTTATATTCAACAAGATTCATTTTGCCCAAATATATAACTAAACTAAATACAAATAAGCTAATATAAATATATAGTAAACTAAAAGTTTAAAACCCAGAATAGATAAATGTCGAAAGTAGATAAAATTGAACATACACTAAAACAAGAATACTTTGTTTTGTAACAATAAAACGTTAATACCTTTTAAATATGAATGATCTCAGTTCATGACCTTGTGCTCATGTCAGCAGCACAAAAAACCTTATCAGCATGACGTACCGTGCAGTGTGCCGCAAGACGCCATCGACAGCAGAAAAGAGATCCAGGAAAATAAAAGCCTAATTCTCCGCTTTTATTTTTTATGAAACGGGACCCTTGAGGCAGTGAAATGGACTCCTCTTATTTCAAGCTCATTAATACTTAGTAACATAAAGAATGAGATGTGATAGTGGAAGAAGAATGTGAATTATTCATGCAGGGCGACTGTACCCCTCATGCTGAACACAGCCTTTTTAGAAAAGGCTGCAATTTAAAACAGTAATAATGGAAAGTATTAAATATTTCTTACCCCTATCAGTATATTTCCATTAGTAATCATGGTGTGGCATTATACTACCACAATTCAACTTCTAGGAGTAGTCCCGTGTGCAAATAAAGTCTGTTTATGAGAACACATTTACCTTTAGGTGTATATTGTGATCACTGTCTGAGATGTGGTTAAAGGCCTGGGTTTCCAAGCCTTCCTCTCCTCTCCACTCTTCCTCCTCTTTCTGGAGGGTGTCCATCGATGGGCTCTGGTTTTCAGGGGGCTGGAGGGAGGAGGGAGAGCAAGGCTCGGGTTGGGTCTGCTCTTCTGAACAAGACAGGACGGCAGCAGTAGAAGCAGATTGAGAGGAGAGAGCTGCTTTCAGGTTCTCCGCTAACAAGGAGAGAGAAAGAAAATGAGAGAGCATGATATTAATAACAGTAAAGATTACTATGCATGCAGTTATGTGTGTTGCAGTTCAATAACATGAAAAAAATTGGTAGTATTGTTGAAAATACTGTCTATGAGTATGTGAATGTGAATATACCAATGTGCATGTACACGTACACCACCTTTCAAAAGTTTGTGATCTGTAAGATTTTTAAAATGTTTTTGTTTTTAAAAAAAATCCCTTCACCAAGGCTGCATTTATTTGATCAAAAATGAAATATTACTACAGTTTAAGATAAATGTTTAATATATTTTAAACATGAATGATTCCTACAGTATGATGGCAAAGGTGAATTTTCAGCAGCCATGACTCAAGTTTTCAGTGTCACGTGATTCTTCAGAAATTATTCTAATATGCTGATTTGGTGGTTAATAAACATTTATTATTATACAACAATTACTATTATCAGTGGACTCTCACCCTCTTTAAGAGCAGCAGTGAGCAGTACTCCGGCCTGAGGGATGTCCTCAGTGCTGGGTCGTACCAGGAGCCTGGGCTCTGGTCCGGTCTCACGTCGTCCTGCCATGACTGACAGCTCGGCATAGATGTGTAGCTTCTCCTCCAGATTGGCACAGATGAGGTGATCATGGCCACACAAAGACTCTGTGAAAGAAGGCAGTTGGTTGTCATGTTAAGAAAACTATTATTCTTTAGCTGACACAAATGTTGTCTCTTACTGAAATATGTAGTAAAAAAACTATGGAAGCCGTTTCCGCCACTGAATAAAAAAAATAAATAAAAATATTGCGACTTTTTTTCTCAGAATTGCGAGATACAAACTCGCAATTCTGACTTTTTTTCTCGCAATTCTGACTTTATAACTTGCAAAGTCAGAATTGCGAGTTTGTATCTCGCAATTCTGAGAAAAAAAGTCGCAATATTTTATCATTTTTTTAAATTCACTGGCGGAAACGGGCTTCCTTTAAAAACCCAGTATAGATTTAGGTTATTTAAAAAATCCTCATCGTTTTATACATATTTTAGACTATAGGAGGTGCTATTATTTAAATTACATGAAATGGTTGAACTTGGCGAGCTACTGGTGCTACCTGTTGATATTTTTGCCGCAACACAACTCAAGAATACACAACTCAGAAAATAAAATACTGATACGATGCCACACTGTGCGGCTTTCATTTGTAAATTTTTGCCAAATGGCAACAAAAGAAGCAATGTAAGTCTTGACTGCTTTTCTGGCAATAAGAAGAGGAGAAAAAAGGGAAGATGTCTGTGGATGAATAAAACTTCATAAAGACATGCGTTCTCTCCACCGTAGCCCTGATGCATTTGAGGCTTCTAGTTGACCACAGTTACTGAAAGAGCTAACAAAAAGCAAAGACAAGAAACAATAGATGCCATCTTGGCAGGATGTAAGCATGCCGAAGCTTGTCATGACGCTGCAGACTCTAAAGGAGTTTCTCAGCAGCGGATTTTACCCGATATCCCACATTAAAGGAACACTCCACTTTTTTTGGAAATAGGCTCATTCTCCAACTCCCCCCGAGTTAATAAGTTGAGTTTTACCGTTTTGAAATCCATTCAGCCGTTCTCCTGTTCTGGCGATATCACTTTTAGCATAGCTTAGCATAGATCATTGAATCCTATTAGACCAATAGCATCGCGTTCAAAAATGACCAACGAGTTTCCATATTTGTCCATATTTGAAGCAGGAGCAGTAATACCATGCAGCACATAGTGTGCAAATGCTAAACTAGCTGGGAACTCATTTCTGATAATACTCCGTCTGCTTCGGCCATGTTACAGCAGCAAACTTCTTTGACTATTACGCCGGAATGGAAGTGTAGTTCCTAATCTTATCGGCCTAGAAACTCGCAGCTTTGCATTTTCACCGGTCTTAGTACACGATATAACTACAGAAGAGTCAAGTTTTAAATACAACAAATATGGAAACTCGTTGCTCATTTTTGAACGCGATGCTACTGGTCTAATAGGATTCAATGATTTATGCTAAGCTATGCTAAAAGTGATATCGCCAGAACAGGAGAACGGCTGAATGGATTTCAAAACGGTAAAAATCAACTTATTAACTCGGGGGGAGTTGGAGAATGAGCCTATTTCCAAAAAAAGTGGAGTGTTCCTTTAAAACTTCTTGTGGGGACAAATCAAAACGCACAGCATTTGGTTTAATTCCTGTGGTCATTGTATCAGTATTTTATTTTCCGAGTTGTATTGCGGTAAAAATAGCAACAGGTAGCAGCAGTACCTCAATGAGTGCAACTATTTAATGTCATCGAAATAATAACAGTACGAGACATAATTTACGTTATATTAAGCCAAAAAAGTCTTAAAACCCAGGGCTCCCTTTAAGAGAACACACAACTCATTGACCATTGAAGTAGCTGCATTCTGATAAAATAATAAAAGAAACATTCAAATCATGTGTATTTTATTATATTATTAGATGTTTTACCAGTAATAGATTAATGTCAGTGCATGCATTGACAAGTCCAGTTTATGCTATAAGAGCTTTCCAAAAATAGTTCAGTAAAGGTTAGGGAATGTGTGCGTTCTTGAGCTGCAAACGCCAATCGCTATATCAGAATGTCATTCTCTTGCAAAATCCATAATAATGGCCTGCACCGCAGAGCAATTTGAGATGAAAGATGAACGGAAATGAAAATGGATAAATATCTCCTGCTATTACAAACTCCTGCTATTTATCCTTGGGTTCAGCATATCTAGTTGGTTGTACCTTGTAGCCTGTGGATCTTTTGGACCTTTGCTTCGGTGACTCTCCTTTCCTCTTCAGACTCACTTGTAGTTTCATCTTCTTCTTCAGGGCAACTTAGCAAACCAAATACAATTTCAAATTAGTGCAATCGCACACAGTTGCCCTTTTAGATAACAATCAAGTAAGACATTTTCCATTCCTCATCAATATGCACCTCTCCACAGCCTCTCTGATGAGTCTCATCCACGCATTGCGTTCATCTTTAGAAGCAGCGTGAACTTCGTACATCTCAGGCCCAGCTGAAGACGCGCTGATCAGAAACATGCCTCTCTCCTCGTTAGCCACCTCACGTACAATCAGCTTCTGCAGAGAGATCACTGGAGGCTTCTGGTCCTGAGAAAGAGAGTAAGTGAGTAAGACAACGACTAATTATACACACAATAACATTCAAGCCACACTTATAAAGGACTTAATCAAATGTGACCTGGACCACAAAACCAGTCATAAGGGTCCTTTTTTTTTTAAATTGAGATTTATACATCATCTGAAAGCTGAATAAACAAGCTTAGGTTGTTAGGAAAGGACAATATTTGAAAATCTGGAATCTGAGGGTGCAAAAAAATCGATTGCCTTTAAAGTTGTCCAAATGAAGTTCTTAGCAATGCAGATTACTAGTCAAAAATAAAGTTTTGATATATTTATTGTAAAAAAAATGTACAAAATATCTTAATGGAACATGATCTTTACTTAATATCATAATGATTTTTGGCATAAAAGACAAATCTAGCATTTTAACCCATACAATGTATTTTTGGCTATTGCTACAAATATACCCTTGCTACTTAAAACTGGTTTTGTGGTCCAGGGTCACAAATGTATTCCTTGCATACAAATGACTATACTACTACTCAAGTTTGGTGTCATGAAGTAAATAATAATAATTTCAAAATCTTTTGAATCCTGAAAAAAAAAAATGTATAACGGTCTTCTCAAAAATATTTTGCAGCAAAACTGATTTCAACTTTGATAATAGTAAGTAATGGGTCTTGAATAAATCAGGATATTAAAAGGATTTCTGAAGGACGGAAGTCTTCACTGAAGACTTGAGTAATGGCTGCTGACAATTCATAAATGTTAAAAAAAATATTAAAATATAACACCATTATTTTGAATCAAATAAATGCAGCCTTGACGAGTGAAGACTTCTTCCAAAAACTTTTTTTCCAAAAATCGTATTAACCCAAACCTTTGGACTGTATTGTATGCTTTATGAAGATGAAAATGCATAGTAATATCAAAAACCAACCACAGCAGCAAAGATGTATTTCTGATCTTTCTCCTGAAGGAACACCAATGAATCTGACAGCAAAAACGCCAGAACATCTGTGGATGACCAGAACAATCAAATAATGTAGCCAGATAAGAATTAAGCACAAACGGCTGTTCATTTGTCCTTTCTATTGACTACTGTGTGGTGTACTGTGAGTGTTTTATTGGACAATTCATTTTCTCACCTTTCAGTCTGCCTGTGGCTGTTTTCCAGAGCAGCGGGCCCTGGTGCAGCAGAGCCCTGCCACTGGTGATGTCCTGCTTGCGGAAGGTGTAACCACTCTTTAGTTTAGTCGAGCACTTGTTCTCCATGCGGCCCAGGACCTCACTCAGCTTCTGGTTCTGCTCGTACTGACTCACACGCTGGTCCACAGCGGAGATCAGCTCTCGGATCAGGACTAGTGCACGAGACAGGTCAGCATGCTCTTCTGTGCTCTCTGAAACAAAGCACGCACAGTACATGTTTGGGTTTGGTTGTGATCTTGTGTCTATGTAATGTGGGTGAGAAAAAATACCTTCTGTATAATGCAGTATTCTCTCCAGGAGGACGGGATACTTTGTAATTCGCTGCGTCACTAGCAAAATGCATTCTGGGATTTCTCGCCTCTTTACCAATGAGTTGCTGCTCTGTTGCTGTGGAACCAAAAAGATGAGATCAACTGAAATGCAGTGCTGCCAAAAGCAACCATAATAAATCAAAATGTGACTAATAGTCATTGTGTGATATGGCTCTCACTTTGATGAAGAGCTGAAATCTCTTGTTCTGCTGCTGGAGCTCTTTGAAGTAGCTGACCGCTTCTGTGTGACGACTGCAAAACTCGCCATACACCTGCTTCATCTTCTCTGCATTTTCCTGGGAGAACTATGAAGAACACAAACACGATGTTTTTTTTTTTTTTTGATGTACTGTACTCCATATGTACATAAAGAGATAGTTCACCCAAAAATGTAAATTCTGTCATTAATTGCTCACCCTCATGTCGTTCCAAACCTTTAAGACATCCATTCATCTTCGGAACTCAAATAAAAATATTGTTGATGAAATCCAAGAACTATCTGATTTGATTTTATCAAAAATATCTTAATTTATGTTCAGAAGATGAACAAAGGTCTTATGGGTTTGGAATGACATGAGGGTGAGTAAATAATGATAGAATTGTCATTTTTGGGTGAATTAAACCTTTAATACCAATTTTTAACCTAATGTCAATTTCAGCATCTGAACTAATATGAACAAACAACAAAAAGCTGTATTAATTAACGCTGACAATGTAAGTAAATGTTGATACATTAACATTAACTAATGCAATCTTATTATAAAGTGTTACGATTAAATTGATCAGGACATTACATTTGAATAGAGTATTTACACATAAATATATAAAACTACTATAATTTATGTACCTGTTGCAGAAAAATGTCACCCACACGGTGGATGAGGTAGTTCTTGCTGCTGTTTGGCTGAACGCAGCTTTGCCGGCGTTCCCTCATCCCTGACAGGAAGTCACGGTGGAGGAGGAGCAGCTCATCTAAGCAAGGGAAAATACGGCCAATAGTGTCTGCATCCAGCCCGACTTCCTCCCGCATTCCTCGCCCGAAGACCTCCGCCATTATCATAAGCGTCTGTACGTGATGCAGCTCGGTCTGCATGAACTCTGAGTAAGACCAAGAGTACAAATCACCTTAAAATGATGTATATAATTTATTTGAACAAAACATTTTTAGTGAGCTGAGTGAGCTGACCGTAAATGACATCCTGTCTCTTGATGATACGTTTTTCTTGCATCTTACAGAACTGGGGCTCCACTGCTAGGCTCCACGACTCAGCCTCCAAATCCACAACATTCATTACCAGCTCATTCTGCAGAGGGGAATCTACAGTGTCTGTGGAGAGGTGGGACACACAAAAGAGCTCGTTTTTGAAGTTTTTGACTTTTCTTTCAGTTGTTAAGGCAAAATTATTGTCTTCTATCCACCTTTTTCTTTCCGAATAAGTGGGTGTGGCCATTTGTAAATTTTATGGTTCTGGCTTTCGGTCTCATCCACATCCAACTATTTTTAGCTGTACAAAACAGCTTGTTTTGCTGCTCGACAATTTGGTGTGTCTTACCACGTTATTTTAATGTATTATCTTAATTATGACACACTGGTTTGTAGTGCAAACAGTTTTACCGTTTACTGCACGTTGTTATTCTTCTTGTTATTTCCCTATAGCGGCTAATGAACCCGAAAGTCTCGCCCATAGGCTTACTTCGGCGTTGAAGAAAAAGGTAAATACAGTTGGAAGTCAAAAGTTTACATACACCTTGTAAAATCTGCAAAATGTTAATTTTACCAAAATAAGTGGATCATACAAAACGCATGATATTTTTTATTTAGTACTGACCTGAATAAGATTATTATTATAATTATTTCACATAAAAGACATTTACATATAGTCCACAAGATAAAATAGTCAAATTTATAAAAATGACCTTGTTCAAAAGTTTACATACGCTTGATTCTTAATACTTTGTTATTACCTGAATGATTCACAGCAGTGTGTTTGTGTTTTTTTGTTTGTTTGTTTGTTTAGTGATAGTTTTTCTTGATTCTCTTGTTTGTACCTTGTTTACACCGCCAGCCTTCAATGCATTGTTTTCCTTCTGAAGCACCAGTGAGCATTTGAACCTTCTGTAATAGTTACATAATGAGTCCCTCAGTTGTCCTCAGTGTGAAAAGATGGATCTCAAAATCATACAGTCATTGTTGGAAATTGTTCAAATACACAAAAATAACCCCATAAAAAAACCAGCATTTGTGGGACCTGAAGGATTTTTCTGAAGAACAGCAGCCAGTTTAACTGTTCAGGACAAATAAGGGACTCATGAACAACTATCACAAAACACAGCTGTGGATTATTTAGGTAACAACACAGTATTAGGAATCATTATTAGTATTAAGTATTATAAGTATTAAGGGTCATTTTTTTCTCGTGTAGACTATATGTAAACATCTTTTATGTGAAATATCTTATTCAGGTCAGTAATAAATACAAAATAACATGCATTTTGTACGATCCCTCCTATTGTGGTAAAATAATTAACATTTTGCAGATTCTGCAAGGTGTATGTAAACTTTTGACCTCAATCCTATACAATATGTTGAGTTGGGCTAAAAAAAACCAAACAAACAGGTATTTCACCAGTAATTTCCTCTATTAAATGCCCAGCTGTTTTACCTTCAATAAGGGATGAATCTGTGGATGTTGAGGACTCCATGGTTTGAAGAAGCTCCTCTGGTGGGATGTGGTTCCGCCACGGGGGGGCGTCGCTATCTGCTTCTGGGCTTCCACTAAGCCTGAAAAATGTAATAAATGTTAATTACGGCACTAGGGAACCTTAAACACTCTTGTTCATTTCAACAAATACAAATTCTGGGTACTTTTGCTGTCTAGGCTTATAATGCCTATAAAGCACTGAATATCCAAACAGTTAAACACAAGTAGTAGCAATTATTAAGTTTTTAAAAGTTAGTCAGCTTCAATTATTTTGTAGTGTGTTGAGACTACGTACACTTACAAATTATGTCTGAAACTGTCAAAAAACTAAATAAGAATGTTGCATTTATTTTTGGACAAAATCCACTGTTAATATTGAGTTGATTTGTAGTATATTTTAGCACAGCATATGGGTCATCAACATTTACAATTCTTTTATCTAGCCAGGTTTTGGTTAAATATTATAACACAGTAAGAGTTTCGGACCTTTCTGTGACTGCAGGCACACTTCTAGACAGAGGGCAAGGAAGAGGAGCAGGGTCTCGTAATGTCATCACAGGGAGAGAGGCAGAGGTGGGGATCTGAGAGGACGATGAGGAACTTTCACGCACTATAAAATCTAGACAAACAAAAAAAAAAAGACAAAAAAGTGTAACTCTCATTTGATAAGATGATAGCAGGAGTTATATAAATTTTCAACCACATGTTTTATAAAGCTGGTTAAACTCACTTTGAGGAAGGGAGGCTGTCCTGCTTTTTACTGTCATAACAGAATATTTGTCTTGAGGTTTCTGTAAAAGAGAGTATTATTAAGTACCTTAGTACTTTGTGTCTGACCAAACATGGGAAAAACATGTCTCTTGGTTTAAATATTAAACTCAGGCAACCTAAGAGAGAAAAGAGAGAGAGAAAAACGTGTAAACAAGAGGACCGTCCACCTTCAGGCATGGCGCAGATGAGTCCTTACAGCCTTTATGGACACTCACTGCACAGTCTAGAAGACAATAGAAAAATAAACAAACATAAACACATAATATCGGAAAACGCACAATGAGTCAACTGGCAGTTTCCCAAGACCTTCAAACTTTTCCAACACACAAAAATGGATAAAATGACTCATTACATACCTCCATGTTGCCAAAAACACAATACATCTTTTAAGATTAAAAATCTGACAGTTTGATTTTTTTTAAATATTTTAACTCACACGTGCAGTGGAGGACCTCTTTCCCCGAAGCTGGCTTGCCGCAGATCTCACAAAATGTCGACCCCAGGACAGATCCTGCTGTGAACTGGTGTCCATTGACCTGCTTGTCTTTGGTCTCTCTCTCTTTTCCTTTCCCCTTAAAGAACCAAGGGAAAGCCATCAGATCACTGACAGTCCACATCACCATCTGCCCTGACTGCACATTAAGCTCAACATTTTCACCTCTACATGTTTTCCGCTTGTTAAATCAGTCCAAGTCTGACATGCTTGTGCGACAAAAAAAAAAAAAGGCCATGGGAGAGTTTGCTGCTGGTAAAACAGTTACAGCCAAAAGAAGGTTTAATGATTAAAAGAGACACCTCTGGTTGTTTTTGGGTCTAACAATCAGTTTTTACCCCAATCTCTTTTTCAGCACTCCTGAATAGCTATTAAAGGATATTGTGCGCAAAACCAAAAAGAAATCATTCAGTTTTCAAAGGATAAAAAAATTGTATCCAGTAATTGATGTATTGTTTAACATAACTTATAAGACTATAAACCAAAGTTTAGGATTTAAACATGGTGCTAATATGTACATTGTGAAATTAAAATTCTAAATAAATGTTCTATTTTAATATTTTAAAATGTATTCTTCCCTTAAGTAACATTTCTTATCATTATCAATGTTGAAAATGGTTTTGCTGTTTAACATTTTTGTGGACACCGTGATGCTTGTTTTATTTCAGGATTCTTTAATGAACTTTATTAAATGCTGTTTTTGTGCTCGAACATTTCTAGAAAGTTGAAAATAACTGTATTTATTTGAAATAGATTTTTTTGTAACATTAAAAATGGCTTTACTGTCACTTTTGATCAATTTAATTCATCCTTGATGAATAAACGTATTAACTTAGCAACCCAAAATGTTTTCTGTTTTAATATATTTTTTTTTAATAATTTATTCCTGAATAATCTCAATTTTAATCATCCATTACTCCAGTCTTCAGTGTCAAATAACCCTTCAAAAATCATTCTGATATGCTGATTTATTATCAATGTTGGAAACGGTTGTACTGTTTAATATTTTTTTTCTTTGCTATCACTTTTATACCAATTTAACACATCCTTGGTGAATAAAAGTAATAATTTCTTTCAAAAAAAAGAACTAATAAAAATTTTACTGACCACAAACTTTTAAATTGTAGTTTATATTGTTACAAATGATTTCTATTTTAAATAAATGCTGTTCTTTTTAACATTTTATTTATTAAAGAATCCTTAAACTGATATCACAGGTTCCAACAAAATATTAAGCAGCACAACTGTGCACAACTCAGCATATTAGAATGATTTCTAAAGGATCGTGACTGAAAACTGGGGTAATGAAGCTGAAAATTCAGCATTGCGTCACAGGAATAAATTACATTTTAAAATATATTCACATAGAAAACAGTTCTATATATATATAGTACAGACCAAAAGCTTGAACACACCTTCTCATTCAAATGAATGAGAAGGTGTGTCCAAACTTTTGGTCTGTACTGTACATTTTTCTGTTTATTAAAGTTTTTACTCTACATTTATGCAGTTTTCAGTTGGTTAGTGAAATTTCTTAAATATATATAAATTAATAAATAAATATTTTTTAAATGGGTTTTTATACAAAAACTGCTTTTTTATGTAAAATTCACTTTATAAAAGACCCACATTTCTAACTTTAATTCATGGGGATAACATGGATAATTTCACATGGTTTAGTGTAAGATTTTTGCCCATCTTTTGGAGAATCCAACAAAAACCAACTACAAATAACTTTACCAGTAGGTGGCTGCAGAGCTCCACTATTTGCTATTTGACCACCTGAAAGATATTTTTTCACAAGTTTTTTCAGTTGAATTCATATCTACAGTACAGGCCAAAAGTTTGGACACACCTGAATGAGAAGGTGTGTCCAAACTTTTGGTCTGTACTGTGTATATATATATATATTAGTGGTGCGTTAACGTGCTGCGTTAATCTATATCGCTGTTAATCTATTCTCAAAGTTGGGTTGGGAGCTGGGTCTATACTACGCAAGCTATGCGTAAGCGGATGTGTACCTAGCTGAATTGCACTGTAGGGGGCGAGAACGAGTCTTCGAACCTGTGTATATGCCTACTGTGAAATTACCACATCAAACGAGACATGCTAACATGAATGCAGCTATGAAGCCGCCGGGTTTGCTTCAGGGCAGGGGCGTTGCTAGACCCTTTTTACTGGGGCACGTGCGTGAGTTATAATTTACTTTGATAATCCAGAAATAAAGACATTAAACTATATGCAACAACTGAATTGACGCTTCTAAAAGCAATCTGTGTATTTAACTGCAACGCGCATGTCGCGCAGCCTTTTACACAGAAGTACATGCAGTGTAGGAACAGTTGGTTACACAAATTTGTATAGTTAAATGTGTTGTAAATGCAATTGTCAAGCAGTTTGTGATGCATTTTGGAAACAGGAGATGGGCCCCTGGTCTAATGCGCCACCTGGCTTAAAGGAGAACTCCGGTGTGATATTGACCTAAAGTGTATTGAATCATGATACCGAGTGTGAACGTACCTTGCATATCTCATTTCGTCTTGTCCACTGCAGTCCGAAATCTGGGGTCAGTTAGCCGATGCTAACAACAGGTTGTCAATGAGAGTCAATAGGGCATCGAAGTAGCCATGTAAATAAATCACTGTTTTATGCCATTTACGAGGCACAAAGTAGCTCCACACTTCATTGGTAGACTTCCAAGGGCCCTGACATTTAAAACGAGACATTGAGAACTCAGAAAAAGCACCGGTAGTTTATTTACAAGAAGATTTATACAGACAGTAACTGCAAGAAGTTTAGCGGTCGCCGCCATTTTGAATTTAGTCACGATAAGTCGAGTGACGAGCAGGAAGGAAACTACAACCTGATAACTTCTTGCAGTTACTGTCTGTATAAATCTTCTTGTAAATAAACTACCGGTGCTTTTTCTGAGTTCTCAATGTCTCGTTTTAAATGTCAGGGCCCTTGGAAGTCTACCAATGAAGTGTGGAGCTACTTTGTGCCTCGTAAATGGCATAAAACAGTGATTTATTTACATGGCTACTTCGATGCCCTATTGACTCTCATTGACAACCTGTTGTGAGCATCGGCTAACTGACCCCAGATTTCGGACTGCAGTGGACAAGACGAGATGAGATATGCAAGGTACGTTCACACTCGGTATCATGATTCAATACACTTTAGGTCAATATCACACCGGACTTCTCCTTTAAGAAACCCGTTCTCAAAGACTTACTTTTAGTCATTACTTGGGTTGCACACATATTCTGAATGCCTTCGGCAGAATTCAAATTAGCCATTTTAATCTAGATTAATTCCAAGATT
>NC_133365.1:30008419-30164101 GCF_049309525.1 Garra rufa | reverse complement strand
TAAAGCATTTGTTTCAGGTTAAGTCATGCATTCATGTCCTAGTGACAGGAAAATTAATAATTAGTCATCACCCTCTGTGTCATAACTAGGACATACCACCTGAGCAGTGCGGACATTCTCTGCATTTCACACATACCTGATTAGAAATTTTTGCTTGGTGGGAGGTGAGTTGTGAGACACGGACCACAGTTAGGTTCACAAACAGTGTTATTACATATTTTAGTGAAGTGACGGCATCATTTGGAGTTAACTCACAAACGTTAAAAAGGATTAGACGTGATTTCATGCCAGTGGGTGACAGTGCATTCTGGTTAGGTTATTAAGGCGATCATGCCAAGAGGTGGTGTTGATGTTTTGGGGCAATTGGGGCTCTGACATACTCTTTGAGGAATTCGGAGAGCGTGAGGTGTTGGAGAGAGTTGGCCAGCTCTGCACTGGTCTCATCGTCGGCCGACTGAGCACGTCTACGAAACCTTAACTCCCTATAGAGGTACAGTACAGCACTCTGAGTGTTCATACACACAGCAGATACATGCATTTACATCTTAATGTATCCACACATACATTGTCCCCAGAGGGCGCTATTGTGCTTTGCTGTATAAAAAAAAAAAAAAAAGGAGAAACATACTGTAGGGAATTTAAAATACCACCTGGAATGAAGAATAAATATGGATGATAATCATTTATGTGACCCTGGACCACAAAACCAGTCTTCAGTAGCATGGGTCTATTTGTAGAAATAGCCAAAAATGCATTGTATGGGTCAAAATGATCAATTTTTCTTTTATGCCAAAAATCATTAGGATATTAAGTAAAGATCATGTTCCATTAAGATATTTTGTAAAATGCCTACTGTAAATATATCATAACTTCATTTTTGATTAGTAATATGCATTGATAAGAACTTTATTTAGACAACTTTAAAGGTGACTTTCTCAATATTTAGATTTTTTGCACCCTCAGATTTCAGATTTTCAAATAGTTGTATCTTGGCCAAATATTCTAACAAACCATACATCATTCAGCTTTCAGATGATGTATAAATCTGATGTGTAAATCTCTTATGACTGGTTTTGTGGTCTAGGGCAGTGGTTCCCAATTCCAGTCCTGGGGACCCCCTGCTCTGCACATTTTGCATGTCTCCCTTTTTTAACACACCTGATTGAGATCATCAGATCATTAGTTCAGTTCATGGCTCTCTCCCTTAACAAGCTGATGATCTCTGTCAGGTGTGTTAAAAAAGGGAGACATGCAAAATGTGCAGAGCAGGGGGTCCCCAGGACTGGAATTGGGAACCACTGGTCTAGGGTCACATGTGTGCTGCAATACACATAAGGGGTCTTATCACAGAAACTGCTTGTCAGTCACCAACTACTACATGCACATCTTTGCGTCTATTCACATGTTTTTCACTCAAAAAAAATCCAACAGCTTTCAGATTAGAAAGGTTGACTGCTGACACCTGAAAAGGGCGCCACATCCCTCAAATCAACAGAAATCACCTTGTCATCTGGCAACCATTCTTCTCAACATAATTGTATTCTAATATCTAGGGATCAATGAAGATAACAGGTTGGATGTCAAAATGTCTGTTACCTTTTCTCTTGAGGCTGCTCTGATGTGCTGCAGGCTCGATGTTCTGTGGACAAGAGAATATAGGAGTTGATATAAAGATTATACTGTAAAACTGGTTTTATCATTTAGATTGCTTCTGTCAAGACCACTTTTGTCTGCTTTTTAAATACTCACGAAGAAGCATCTTTGAGAACTTATAACAAGTTTCCTGACAGACTTAAACACATTCATCTACAGATTGATGTAACTATCCTTCCTTTCCAGAAACATCTTATCAGAAAAATAATGAAACCTCTTGAGGGTGAAGGCAGACACACTGCAATTAGGCTTCCACAACCAGCGAGCAAAGCCAAGCCATAGGGATTTGCAACCTCATGCATACTGTACACACACCAGACCAGTGTTGTCGTACTAAAACAATTAAAAATGCTTTATTTAAACAATCATTTAAAGAAAACTGACAAAAAACCCTATATATTAGATGAAAAATGCAAACTTAAAGAAAAAGTTAACTTACAGGATGAAAATTTACTTACTCCCATGACATCCAAGATGCTCATGTCTTTCTTTATTCAGTCAAAAAAAAAAAAAAAATTAAGGTTTTTGAGGACAACATTCCAGGATTTTCCTCCATATAGTGGACTTCAATGTGGATCAAGAGGTTGAAGGTCCAAACTGCACCTTCAATGCAGATTCAAGGTGCTCCACATGGTCCCAGTCGAGGAATAAGGGTCTTTTTCTGTCCTGGCCTAATGGTTAGAGAGTCGGGCTTGTAACCTAAAGGTTGCCGGTTCGATTCCTGCACTAGCAGGAATTAAAAGGGGGGATTGTAAATGAACAGCGCTCTTTCCACCTTCAATACCATGACTGAGGTGCTCTTGAGCAAGGCACCGAACCCCCAATTGCTCCCCAGGCACTGGAGCAATGGCTGCCCACTACTCTGGGTGTGTGTTCACTTCTCATGGCTGTGTGTGTGCACCAAGGGGCAACCTTCCGGTCTCCCTCGTGAAACCAACACGGAAGTGACTGAAACTGCAATTCATCGACTGGCCGCTTGAGGCTGGCTGCAAAAGGGAGTCAATCCCATTGACACTCCATGTTAAAATGCCCAACTTTACAGCAGAAAAAAGTATGTTTACAGCCTGGTTCAAAAAATGGTTTTGGTCTATATAGCTAGTTTTGCCCTTCATGTCAACTGTGAGGGGGGTGAATTTTTTTATAACTCATCGGTTTAAGTTATATTAAGCCTTAAAGTTCAGCATAATTAAGGGCGTGGCCACTTGAGTGACAGGGGGATTGCCGCTGCTGTCACCACTGTCGCTCTAGGCCGGCGTGGTTTCAGCAACCAGCTCCACCCACATCCCGCCTTTTTGCCCATTTTTGATTATCCGGGAGTGACGCGCGATGACGCGATTCCAAGATGGCGACGGCCGAATCCCGCCCACTATGAGCTTCAAATTAGCGCTTCAGAATCCTACAGGTGACGTCACGGATACTACGTCCATATTTTTTACAGTCTATGGTGTGCACTTAGATGGGTTAAATGCAGAGCACCAATTTCGAGTATGGGTCACCATACTTGACAATACATCACGAATTTTACTTTTTCGCTTTCACTTTTATCTAGCGAAACGATCAGTCATTTTCTAAGAAAAATATTTTTTAATACTTTTTAACCAAATGCTCATCTTGCACTAGCTCGACCTTACGCATTACGTAAATCACACAAGCGGGACATAGGCGGAAGCACAGACAGTGTTTACAAAGCAAACATTCAAAGAAAGTCAAACACCACAAGATGTCGGACGATTTTAAAGTTGGAGAAGAAAATGAACCTTTTTGAACCGAAGTATACAGACGAAGAACTAACTGCGTGTGACTTTTCCAACGTCATATGCAATGCATGAAGTCGTAGACTCGCATCACAGAGCATTTGTGGTTAAAAAGTATATACATTTTTATTTTTTAAGAAAATTACAGATATTTTTCCTAGATAAGACACTAATTCCAACTGCTGGGATCGTAGCGCCCTCTGATACTGCACTAAAAACTGCAATTTGGACCTTCGACCCATTGATCTCCACTATATGGAGAAAAACCTGGAATGTTTTCATTAAAAAAGTTTTTTTGCGACTGTAGAAAGAAAGAAAGACATAAACATCTTGAATGACATGGGGGTGACAAAATTGGAAATGTTAATTCTGGAAGTGATCTTCTCTAAAAAAAACTTCCATTACTGAAATTGAAGTAAAGTTTGAGCAGCATAAGTGTTCTGCTATGTTGTTAGTAGCGCGTGGTGTAAGAAGCGGGCGAGCGGGCGAGTAGGCGAGCAGGCGTGACTGTACTTACTAACAGGGTTGAGCAGAGACAGAGATTTAGACAGAGACAGTGCCTGTAGGAGAGACCTGCTGCCACTGCTGCTGGAGAGGGCGCCATCTACAGGACACAGCGGACATGACACTCACTACAGCCCCGCACTACTCTACACATACATACTGTGCTGGTTTTGAATGGAAGGATTTGCATAAATTACAAAAATTAATTTGCCAATTTATGATGTCTGCATCAAACAGCAGTCTCAAAACCAAACATTCAAACATGCCTGTCCCTGCTAGAAAATCCAACTTACGCTGACAGCTGTGTTGTGAAACATGGTAGGTGGTTTCCAGCTGGGCATTAGCTGTTCTAAACTCATTGTCAGCTGGACTACAAGCATAATGTTCCAAAACCAGCTTGACAATCTGAAGCTGGTTAGACACTGTGTTATGGATTGCTGATGCATGATGGTTTACAAGCTTAAGAACAGTTTAGACCATGTATTAACACAGTGACAATCTTGAATTGGTGTTTCCAGCAGGGACGGTGCCTTAAAAAGCTGTCTACATTTTCTAGCTTACTTGGTTTTGAGGATGTTAGTAATGTGTATCTGTGCACTATAGTGTGTTAGTGACTATGAAACATGCTTCTAGCAACCCATGATCTAATATAAAATGTTGGTGCCCAAAAAAGCTCTCTACATTTGCTAGTTTACTTGGTTTTGAGTACATTTGTTAGTAGTGTGTATCTATTTAGAACCAGAAAGGAATATCATCAGAAATTTCCTATAAACATTAATAATCTACTAAATAGCATTGGATTAATGGAATAGAACAGGCTTGGTGATGTTGCTGAATGACATTCACTGACATTAAATGCCACAGAAACTGGTAATTATTGGAAGATACTGTGACTCACTGGATGTTAATGAATGCAGATCATCTGAAGGCATTACACAAAAGCTAAATTTTTTAGTTATACCAGAATTAATGCAACCGATAAAAGGGAGGTCATAAGACAAATACTATAAATGTTAGCTTAATTTCCATGAAACAGTAAGAAAGTATGCATGATTTACACTAAAGAAGTGTGACTGTAACAACACTGTGTGCTGCTTTTACTCTGACAGCATTTCTGCAGCAGAGAAGAGCTGCAGATCTATAAAAAAAAAAAAAAAAAAAAAAGGAAAGCCTTTTTTGGGTTTCCACATTGAATGTTCCATTTAAGTAACACATAAATCATTATTAGGGACTGTCTGTGATTGGGAGTGTATGTGCACTTGATCATTATTTAATAATTAACTTGATTTACATCCATGGAAATGGAAATGAATCCAAACCATAAAGTACAACAATAAACCACTTAAATGATCTGGATTCTTGCACAAAGCAATGTGTGAATGCTTTAACCTTTAGGGTCTGACTTTTAGTGTGACAATGTTTTTTTCTATATGACCTGTTTGACACTGATCTTGCTGTAAAAAGAAAATATGCGATTTTCAATGAGTTACAAATCCTATCATCCCTTAAAAGCTCATCATGCTTAAAACAGACTAGACAGGAAATACAAGAGATGTTATGACTACACTCAGTCACTCTCAGAAATGAGAAGAAACAGATGATGTTTTCAGAAACTTGATAGGTGATACGAATATCTCAGAATAACTGGACTTTTGTGGCAAAAATCACACTTTGGGACATAATGCTTGTAAAGTGAGAGGTGGAAGGTGAAAGGTTAGAGGATCTGACCCTGGTTGAGGTCGGTGGGTGGAGGTTGGGCATCCCTACTAAATCGTGGAGGCAGCAGGCTGATTTTAGGAGAGGTGTAGGAATACGATCGGAGACGGATGCCCTGCTCAATATCCTGAAAGAAGAAACAATTAAACATTTTCATTCATTTTCCATCTCACAGTGCTCAAAAATCTAGTAATGACCATTATGTGTAGTATCTATAGTCTAATAGGTGTTGTACCTTTGCAGGGGTGGGGTTACAGGCAGAGGAGGCGGAGTGAGAACGTGTGCAGGTAAGATCAGGGGCGGGGCTAAACGTAACCCGATCATCTGTGCCGTTTTTAAGCTCAGGCTGTGGCTGGGGGAGGGGCTTCTTCATTAAAATGTCATCATCATCATCCTCCTCGCTGTCCATTTCCAAGGCCACCAGACTCGGGCTTAGAGAGAGGATTGGACTTCTAAAAATTCTCAACAACCACTGTGAGTAAGACCAGCATCACTTCCACATCGTAAATAATTCATACATTTTGCGTTTGGCACAAATGCTCCTCCAACTAAGCTGAAATCCCACAGCAGGGCAAAGGTTTGAAATCTTGGAAACATTTTTATCCATTAAAACAGCATTCCTGCTTTACAGGGGAAATGTATCCAGCAAACGGGGCCAGGTATCTTGTTTTTGTTTGCCTGTCTGGTTTCACAAAAATTTTTAAAAGGTTTTGCTTCAGAAAGAAAGTGGTGGCCAATAAAGTTTAAAATGTTATTGTACACAAGTAAACAAAATGTCCTTAAAATGTTTTCCAAACAGTCAAATTTATCAGACTGATGGGCTCATGCTCTCAGCAGCCAAGAATTCATTGCACAAAACACATGTTTGCCACAAACCATGTTTATTCTCGCTGTAAGTGAACCTGCATTGTGTGAGTTATTTTCTCATGTCATGCAACCTGTCCATCTTGGCATGTGCCTGATTTGGCTACTTCAAATCACTGTGAAGTATAAACTGAGGACATAAACTACTATTCAAAAGCTTGGGGTTAGTAATTTTTTGGAAAGAAATTGATACTTTTATTCGGCAAGAATGCATTAACTTAATCAAAAGTGACTTTAAAGACATTTATAATGCTACAAATGATTTACATTTCAAATAAATGCTGTTCTTTTAAACTTTCAGGAACATCAGGATTTCCACGAAAACATTAAGCAGCACAACTGTTTTCAATATCGATAATAAATGTCTCTTGATCACCAAATCAGCATATTACAATTACTCTAAAGGATCACGCAACAGTGAAGACTGAGGTAATGGGTGCTGCAAATTAAATCAAATTTAAAGTGTATTTTTTTCTGTAATTTTGACCAAATACATGCAGCCCTGTCAAGCATAATTTACTTCTTTCAAAAACATCAAAAATTATCATCCCAAAACACTTTGAACTGTAGTGTATAGTCTCAAAATGTACAGTCTCAAACTTTAAACAACTCCTGCAATTAACTGGCTGTCACAACAAATATCAATGTTAGCATGTTTACCTTAGGTCACATGACTCTGGAGGCAAGTTTGAGCTGTTATATGTTAGTTCAGCAGGTCGTGCAGCACGCATGAGCCTATCCAGCATCAGTCCCGCTGGAGAGGTGGGAGAGAAAGAACGAGAAGCGTGTTGCCGTCCTCTATGACCTTCATCATCTTTAATAGCTGGAGGCATATCTACAGTCCCTGGTGACAAGACCCCCGTATCTGACATTCGCCACACACCACTATCTGTCCCAGAACTGTCCTCTGTGACACCTGGAACAGCGTACTTCATATTGAGGTCATCCTCCTACACCAGAAGAGAAAACAAACAAATATTTCACGTACTGAGAAAAAGGCAAAGTCATACAGAGATTTAATAGGGTTAATTCACACGAAAATGAAATCACTGGTCCCCACTGACTTTTATTCAGGGGCATTTTCTCAGAGAAGGGAAGAGGCAGTGCCTCCATCAAAAATATGGGATGAGAAAAAAAATTGGCAGTACAAAAATAAAACCACCAATATTACAAAATTCAACATTAAAAAGTGTATAAATCTTTTGTTTTTCCTAAAGAAACATTGTCCAACAGTGACACCAGCAGGTAAAGTTACAGCAGGAGTCTGTGTCACTCCCGCCCCCCCCTTGAGCCCATTGAGTTTTAACAGACTCCCTAAAGTGTGCTGTGATTTTGGTGGGGAATAACAGGGAATGAATTGGGGGAAAGTCACGTGATAGGAGGCAATGCCTCCATCACGATATGATTGGATATGACTGGTTATGTTCGGCTGTGATTGGTTCATGTAATAAATCCCACCTCCTGTGCGCTTTCCGCGTTCACAAATCAGTCTGAATGAATATGAGTATAATGAATATAATATGAGTATAATGGTGTTAATGGTGTGACTCATTTAAAAAAAGCAAGTACATAACTCACACACTTAGATACAACTACTCTGTTACGTCAAAATAAGACGTAAAATGGCATGAAAACATGATCTGTGGGTGTTTCTTGTGAGTAATTTAAAGTAATTCTCTCTGTCTGTGACCAATATTTAGAGTTTGACGACTGATGATCCAAAAAATTTCAAAAACAGTTAGAAGATAACTATTAAAAATAGCTGAATATTAGTTCACAAATAAAATGTATTGTTTAAACTCTAACTTGATGAGATTCATATTTAGCTTTAATGCATAGAACATTGATTGATTGTTAATGTTAAAACATGAAATTGATTTTTTTTTCTCTTTTTAAAAAATCTTTGCCTCCTCATTTTATAACATTACCTGCTTTCACTGTATGCACAAAAAAGCAGACATTTTTAAAAAAATATATTATTTTCTGTTAGACGGAAGAAATAAAACCATACAGGTTTGGAAGGACACAAGGGTGAGTAAATGACAGAATTTTAATTTTTGGGTAAACTATCTCTTTAACATTGTCAAAAATCAACAAAATCATTGTTCTTTTGTCACTAGCTCTAAGAATTTAAACAAAAAGCCTGAAGTCTCATAAACCATAGTGGCATGTCTTTAATAAATGTCAAACCAAAGACTTTTGTGGCAGTAGAAGAGTTGTGGCTTAAGATTCAGGCTACAACGTTCCAAGATCAAATAAAGACTTTCTCTAAGACTTTCACTGAGATCAATCACAAGATAAAGGCCGTAAATGAAGGGAGGAGATGGGATTTGGATGAAAAATGTTACAGCTGAGTGTCTGTGAGATCTGGCATACTGACTGAGCTGATTTGTAGGAGCAGCGATATGTGTGGCGTCTGACCTTAGTGGAGCCTCTGAGCATGGCCGTGAGCCTGACGGCAGCAGCGTCTGAGGAATGAAGGTGAAATGGAGTGCAGGAGCCAGGAGAGGAACACAGCTTCTCTGTCAAAACAAAACACGCCGTCAGATTGATGTGTGTGTCAATACAACTGGATGGAAACGCAGTGTCAGTGATATTTAAAAGTTAGCTTATAAAAACAATAATGTAAATAACAGCTGTCACTTTACATGCTGCTGCCTTTGTTCCGTTCCCTGGAAAAATTTGTGTGCGTGTGTGCAAAAGTGTTTTGACAATCTCTGAATGCCAAGATGGCAAAAGAAACCAGTAAAATAGAAAATAGCACAACAGCATGGTCTCTTTATGGTCGTTAAATGTTCTGTTTAATTTTTCTAAGAAAGCCTTTGCTTTCCTTTCGCACTGTTAACTCTATATTCTCAGTGCATTTATATTACAGTGAGATCCAAAAAATGCTCAGTACACTCAGTAAAAGTTATTATTATTTTTTTAATAGAAATAAACTAATACTTTTATTCAGCAAGGACACGTTAGGTTTTTCAAAACTGACAGTAAAGACATTTATAATATTACAAAAGATTTATGTTTCTAATAACTTTCTAAAAAAATGCTTCTTGAGCACCAAATCTGTATATTAGAATGATTTCTGAAGGATCATGTGACTGGAGTAATAGCTGCTGAAAATTCACCTTTGCCCTCATAGCTATAAATTATATTTTAGAATATACAGTGCCTTGCTAAAGTATTCATACCCCTTTATTTTTTCATTTTTTTTTTTTTTACATTTTACACTCCACATACCATAATGGCAAAGCAAAAAAACAGGTTTTTAACATCTTTGCAAACTTATCAATAATTAAAAACCTAAATGATTCCATTGCATAAGTATTCATACCCATATATGGGACAGTTGAAATTTAGCTCACAAGCTATCATATTGCTTGTAGATGTTACTACACTTCAAGTTTAGTTAATCTGTGGTAAATTCAATTAAATGGGTATGAATTAGAAAGGCACACACATCTTAATAAAAGATCTAACAGCTGAAAATTCATATCAGAGCAAAAACCAAGCCCTGAGGTAAAAAAAAAAAAAAACTGCCTTTAGAGCTCAGAGACAAGACCGCATCAAGCCGCACATCTGGGGAAGAGTTCAGAAAAAAATCTGAAGGTTCACAGAAGCATGTAGTCCCCATTACTCTTAATGGAAGAAGTTTGAAACAACCACAACTCTTCCTAGAGCTGGCCTCCTGGGCAAACTGACCAACTGATGGAGAAGGTCCTTGGCTAGAGTAGTGACCAAGAACCTGATGATCACTTTAGCTGAGCTCCATGATCATATGTTGAGATAAGAGAAGCCTACTGAAGGACAAACATCACTGCAACACTCCACCGATTTGGGCTTTATGGTGGTGTGGCAAGACTCAAACCTCTCCTCAGTGAAGACCCATGAAAATACACTTGGAATTTGCACATACAACAAGAAACAAGATTCCCTGGTCTGATGAACTGCAATTCCAAGCATCATGCTTGAAGGAAACCAGGCACTGCTCATCACCTGCAGAGTAGCATCCCAAATTAAAGTGTGTTGGAAGCAACCTGTTTTTCAGTGGCAGGGACTGAGGGACTCGTCAGAGTAGAAGAAAAGCTCAATGCACCCAGTCAAGAGCATTCAGAACTTCAGACTGGGCAGAAGGTTCCCCTTCCAACAGGGCAATGACCCTAAGCACACAGCAAGAGTGGCTTATAGACAATTTTGTGAATGTCCTTGAGTGGCCCAGCCAGAGTCTGGGCTTGAACCCAATCAAACATTTCTGGAGAAACCTGAATGCGAAGAATGACAGATAATGGCCAAATGTTGATGTGCAAATCTTGTTGCATAACACCCCAAAAGACTTGAGGCTGCAAAGGTGATTCAGCAAAGTACTATACAATATAATAATACTTATGCAATGTACTTATTTTATTTTTTTATTTTTAATAAATGTATGAAGTTGTGACAATTCTGTTTTTGCCCTGTCATTATGGTGTATGTAGTGCCGACTGATGCAAGTAAAAAAGTAATTTAAAACAGTTTAACATAAGGCAGCAACATAAAACGTGAAAAAAATGAAGGGGTGTGAATACTTTCGCAAAACACTGTATTAAAATAGAAAACAGACTTTTATCCTTTCACTTTTATCTCTACTTTTAAAGCGACTTCAAGGTTAGGAATACAACAAAGTAAACTATTATTTAAGCAAGTCTGCTATTAGCTTAAGTAACTGAGAACCCCATTAATACATGTAAAGCTATGAAGAAGAAACCTTTGAATAATAAATTATCTTCTGGGCACACACACACACAAAAATTTGTGGTCCCAAAGCTGCCAAAGTAGTGCAGTGTGTCAAGAAAATAGAAGAAACAGACATTCAGCCTTTCTCTTACACACTTGTAATGAACTTTACAGGTACGTGCAGAAATACAAACTTACACATCCATTCACATGACAAAAACTTCCACCGACATTGTCAAACAAACACAAACACACCAAGAATAAATTTTCAAGGGAAAGATGTGTATATGTTGGCACATAATCAGCCGTGTGTGTTTTGGTAAAGATAAGCCTGTATGTTTAAGTGAAAGTGAGATTCCGATAACTTGCCGGGGCATCCCGTCATGAACGATGCATGTGAAGGCCTTCCAACAACAACGGAAAAACCAGATACTGACGTCAACTCCCCACACACACACACACACACACACACACACACACACAGATCACTCGGTGAATCACACACATCTGCAGGGAACCCAAACACAAGACTCATGTGTGCTAAATCCCAATCAACTTAAAAGCAGATCTAATGCATTTGTAATACTAACACAATAACACTTTTCTAAAAATTGGATAATGCAATTTTGCTTTCGAATGATTAATGATGGCTCACTTCACTTGACCTCTGACAGGCACTGAAGTTTTTCCCTTTACCCTTGTCTGGATAATGCCTCTGACTACACCATTTTTGGTCAGGATGATCATGTACATTTTTGAGGTGAGAAATGGAATAACCACTGTAATGTCCTATCAAAAACATCTCCCGAAACTCCTATTGTACTGAACCAGAACCGGCTATTTGAGCTCTGACTCATTTCTGAATTAAGCCTGTAAAGCTGCCCTGCACCACAGACCAAAAACAATTGACAAAAACACACAAACTACAATCACGTGAGGCAACTAAAGACTTTTAGTCTGTGTATGTGTGCTTTCTTCATGCATTATGTATGTGTGTCTTTGTTGCATGCATCATTCGTGCAGACTGGTTCTCTCCCTCTCTATTAATCTCTAGTTACCTGCTTTTGCTGTCCGTCTCCTGATTCTCATCTTTGGGAAGGATGGCCACGAGTAGTTAAACGGAGAGTCTGAATCAGAATCCATGTTTTTAGTATTCCTCAACTGCTCCGTTTGTGAAAAACATAACAGTAAAATCACCAAGGAGTTACGCAGGGGTTTGAGAACACCTTTCTTAAAAATGCAGATTCCTCAGATAAGCGTCGAGGAGATGAGTGTTTGTGCGCGTGTCGGAGAAGGTGGGCTCAGTCTCGACACTCTATACTCCCACTTTTTGAGTCAGAACTCAAACTGGACCTGGGAGAGCACGACACAAGGATTTTCAAACTAAGGTGTCTGTAGGAATCCGAAAGGTCAGCCAAGGTTTAGAAATCATTAACCATACATGCTAATAAAACCCCATGAGGTCCTGGGATGCAAAGGGACACACACCTCCCCTTACTCTTTATAAACAAATAACACAGTAAACTGCAATTTCAATGTGGAACAAATTACTATAATTACTATATTTTTTTTTTCATAAATTCATTATGCAAATCAACCTAATTTGTAACGCAACTTCTCAAAGGCAGGATTGAGTCATGGATCGCCTCAAAAACAGTACAAGTGTGGGCCAAACTGACTTGCAACACACATTCATTCATTTTAATAACAATCCCAAACCAATCCCAGACTGGTGGCCCATAATATAATCTAGACCATGATCTAACATTTATAAACGGCTGTGCAAATCAAAGACTCAGTTGTGGGTGCTTGTCAGAATTTTCCATCTGACATTTCGCAGAGAAATCTGTGCTGCAACGTAATCTCTATTTAAAACATGAAATTACTGAAAAATCAACACTAGTCATGAAAGCCAATGATAACTAACAAGATATCAGTAATACTATTGTAACTGTATATAATAAAATATTAATTATTAACACAGCATTGAAATTAAACTGCGATCTGCAACAAAATAAAACCTAATAAAACCTAGAAAAAAACTAATTGATAGCAAATCAACTTCAAATCCCACAGTCAATCCTACAAAACCCAACTATACAAAAGTACCTCACTTAAATTCAACAGCACTAACTAAATCCAATTCACGAAATCGAACCTACTAAAATGCGACAACACAAACGCAACAACACACATTACAAAAGCCAAGTCACCACCAGCCAGGAACTTTAAAAAGCGGTATTACAGCCAGGTGTGCATGTGTGTGTGCCTGAGATGAGATGGATTACTCTCTGCATGTGGTGGACATTCAGTCTCTGCTAGAGAACCACTCAGTGTGTGTATTTATCCATCCTTCAGCGGCAACATGTGCTCCAGTAATCCAAACAGCAGACTCATTCAGTTCACCAAAGGTCTCAAAAACCAACAAAAGACTTTTATTTCACAGGTTACGGTTTTTAAATGGTAACATAAGCCTGCAGCAACTCAATAATTATATATATATGTGTGTACAGCTCTTTAGAAAATCCTCCTTGTAAAGACAGATCTCCTGAAGGTGAAGATAGGTAAACAAAACCGTCCTTTTATCGCATATCCCTCTTTACGTGATCTTATTCCTTTACGTCTATGAGAGCGGAATTATCCATTCAGTTTAAATAGAGACCTCCAAAGGGGTTTGCGTCCAGTCGGCCTGCTCTTTTCTGTGGAGTGTGACTGTTTTAGTCTCTCATGAAATCTGGGCTCCAACCCCAGCTCTCTCCTCCCTCTGCCTCCAGAGTTTTTAGTGGCTAACCGTCTGTGTGTGTGTTTAAAACGAGAAATAAGGAAATGAGAGTTCAGACTGTGAGAATGGGTTGCATATGTGAGTGCGAATGAATAAATGAATAAATATTCTTAGAATTAATATCATGGGTAAGTACTATACAACTTTTCAAATATTTTGGGTCAAAACAAGATTATTTTAAGAAATTAATCCACAATTTCTTCACCCAAAGCGACTTAACAAAATTCAAGACATTTGCATCTTTTAAATTAATTAATTAAAAAAATTTAAAGGAATAATCAGATGCAAAATTCACTTTTATTTGTTGTTTGAACAAAAATGTGTGTTGGCAGTGTGTACACAACCAACCTAGAATGATAAAAATCAACCTAGTGTTTTTTTTTTTTTTTTAATCCCTATAAATCATAATCCCTTTCTCAGATCAAGCCTTCTCAGATTCTTGGCTGTGTGACATCACACAGGCCCAAGCCCCTCCCACGATTGTTGACTGACAGTGCTGTTTTAGCACAGACCCACCCTGAGTGAGTTGTAAACAGTCCGCTAAATGCGGCTAAAGTGTCTCATTTCGGAGGCTGCATCCTCTGGAGGTCGCATTTGAAGGCTGCACACGTCATTAAGGATGTCTTATTTAAGAAATGTAACCATGATAAAATTTACCGTTATTCCTTGTGAGGTGTATAATACTATAATTTATTTTTTATTTTGCAATTTAACGGTTACTTTTCTTAAAGGCTGTATCAGCGATTCTAGGCTGAAAAATAAAGTGTCAAATTCAGCTGACCTTTCTTCATGATCCGCTCGCTGCCTGCCCCATAAACTGGCTGTAAAAAAAACGTGTCTCTGTGGTCAGCCTAGGGTCCGAGATATGCCAAAAAAACAATCGGTGCTACCAACGATTCCACAGAAAAACAAACAGTGTTCCAACTAATCACCATCAGGGGGTTGGTGTTGTGGACTTTCGTACTGGTGCAGGGATGTGAGGGAGGCAGAGCGAAAGTCCACAAAACCAACCCTCTGACGGTGAGTGGTTGGAACACTGTTTGTTTTTCTGTGGAATCGTTGGTAGCACCGATTGTTTTTTTTGGCATATCTCAGACCCTAGGCTGACCACAGAGATGCGTTTTTTTACAGCCAATATATGGGGCAGGCAGCGAGCGGATCGTGAAGAAAGGTCAGCTGAATTTGACACTTTATGTTTCAGGCTTGAAATCGCTGATACAACCTTTAAATGAGACCTCCCCGATGATGTGTGCAGCCTTCAAATGCAACCTCCGAAGGATGCATCTTTCAAAATGAGACGCAACTACAGTCTCTTAGGGGCCGTTCACATGTAGCGTCTTTTGCGCGCTCAAGTTCGTTATTTCAAATGTAGACGTGCGGCTTGCGCGCGCATAATCGAAGCGACGCGGTCGCGATGCGCAAGCGGTGCGACGCACTCGTTTTTTCCAGGCGCGTCCGCGCCGCATCGAGATAAAAACATCTCAACTTTTCAGAATGCTGCAAGCGCACCGCAGGTCATGTGACATGAACCAACCAATCAGCTTCCTCACGTTTTTCCGTTACATTGAAACCTCTGTAGAAACATGGAGGAGCAGCTCATCATTGTGGTCCAGGGATTTCCTGAACTTTATGATTTGTCAAGCCCCCATTATTTTGACGCTAATAGAAGAAACAATGCATGGAGACGCATAGGCTTGGAGCTAGAGCGCAGCTGATGGTTGCTTAGAAACGGCAGACGCTTCCGGAGCACAAGCGCCCGAGCGCTTTGTTGATAAGGAAGAAAGCGGCGTGCCTAGCGTTTTCCACGTGTTTTTAGGCGCGACATGTGAACGGCCCCTTAGAGAACGTCTCATCACCCCACAGAAGACAGGGGCGGGGTAAGCAGAGCTCATTAGCATTTAACCTTTGCACACGTGAGTTTAAAATATTCTATCTAACCCCAAAGAGTGAGTTTTTTTAGGCGACCGTTATTTTAGAATGTTTCGCTTTAATGTTTCCATGGCGACGCGTCATGTGACACACCGGAGCCACAACAGCACTGTAAGACACATGGATCGCTTTTATTTCGTTTTTCCTTTTTTATTATTAAAATTCACAAGCATGCTCACTATATTATGAAATATCTGATATTCCGATTTCGAAATATGTGCAAGTAAATGTATTTAAAAGTTCAAACACTTTTATAATGACCGCGTTAGTTGATCTATACCGGGTGATGGGCGCCGCCATGTTTGTTCGCGTTGAATCCAAGCTGTGGGATTTACAACACGCAAATTCATCCTCTCCTCCCGAAAGACATTAAAGTAAGTCTCTGGTGAGCTGGGAGAAGAGGAACTTTATAGTTACCTACATAATCTGTATATAATATCAATAAAATATGTTGCCAGAATATATTTGTAGGATTATTATTGCCGCTTCCATAGACATCAGTGTGTATTTTACAAACTATAAATGTATGGTTTTGCTAGTACTTATGTCTATTTAAATGTCTGAAACCTAAAATAAACATTATATGGTTGAAAACACTGAATAGTTGTGATAATATGACAAGCACTCAGCGCGTCCGATCTGGCTCAGCGCCAGCCAACGCACCACAACCGATTTGAATTCAGCAGCTGTTGACGTAATGCGGCGAACGTTAGAATCACACCGGTGTGATCGTACGCTTCAGGGACCAGCCAAGACAAATCACACGGGTGTGATCGTACGTGCTAAAGGGTTAAAGAGCATGCACTGAAACAGGTCGCTGTGAACAGAGCTGTTTTTGACAAGGTAAAAATGGTGTTGTTTTACACTACCATTGAGAAATTTTAACCAAAGTGTGTTATAAAATTTTCATTAAGACCCTAAAGAATCATATCAACTTGTTGACAATAGGCATCCAATGACCCCTTTAATAGCTCAAGTATGAAATATCATCCATAGGTCATACAACTGACAATGCTCATACATACTACTTTCCTATGCTTTCTATCTTTAAAAATGAAAAAAAAAAAAAAAAAAAAAGAAATCATGAGATTAATCACAATTACTAAAGTCTTTTTTTTTTAATAAATAAATTCAAATCTGTTCAAACACCCCTAGAACCTACAGAAGTAACAGCGGGGCTAAACATAGACTGGTTTGGGAAGCATTTCCCACTTACTACATAAGCAAGGTAACTGTGAGAAATCAGTAAAGGCATCTGCATTAGGATGAGGAACACGTTCTGTGGGCTAAATTTTAAAGCATCATCTTAAATGTCAGCTTTTGTGCAAGTTCAAAAATCTAAGCTTGTTAACATTCCTGCCTCCACTTTACAGTTTACTCTGAATGTCTGTGTGAGAGGGTAGTTGGGTTGAAGGGGCCAAAGCTGTTTCAAAAGAGGAGAGTTCTATCTTCTGTCCTTCAATGCCTATAAATCTCCATATCTTCCTCAAAAAAAGAAGAAAATGAAGAAGAAAGAAAACTAAAACTGCACGTTTTAAACCAAGGACAGCATATCCATAAGCGCAATAGCAGCAGTGCCTGAAAGCCACAAGGCACTTTTTCTCCTTGAGCAGCAATGACATGAAACCAGTCAATGAACACTGAACAGAAGGTCTGCACAATTTCATTTAGATGGAAAATGAATATGTTGAGTTGCCAGTGCCAGTGCCTGCTACACTGTACTTGTAATACACTGGGAGTATGATTAAAAACACAAGATGTCTGTTTTGAATGAACATGATTTGCTGTAACCTCAAAAAAATCCTCTTAAATTAAACAGTTTCCTGTTCATTCTTTCTGCTACTTCTTTGGCCAAACTGATGCAACTGCACTGAAGGAAATTTAGTTAACATCAGTCCCTTCTGCTTCTTTTGGGTAAAGGTTATGTTACATTAGTCAGCATTCTAATTAACCATAATGCACTGTAAAAAGTGCAGTAAGAAATTACTTTCAGGATGGCACCATGAAGAAATGTTGATTATTTAGAAAGCGTATTAAAATAAGTTATTTTATGCAGTGTTAAATACTCTTTGCTATACTAGTATGGCAAGCCGTTTTAGCATTCCATCCTTGTTTGTCTTTTATGTTCTAAAACATTCCTTCATTATTGTAATTATTGGTGAAAATAGTCGATCCGGAAGCTCACATTGTGTTGAACTATAGATCTGCTATTTTCAGAACTTATAAGTGACACTACCCAACAGCAAAATACTTACTGACCTACATTAATTTGTTAAAAGACTACTTTTAACAAAGACTAATTTGTTAAAAGACCCTTTTTTTGACTAAAACTAGACTAAAACCTTTTTGACTTTTCGTCGACTAAAACTAGACTAAAACCTTTTTGACTTTTCGTCGACTAAAATTGGACTAAAACTATCACATATAGAAGTGACTAAAATTTAAATAAAACTAAGAAGCAATTTAGTCCAAAAGACTAAGACTAAATCTAAGATGGTTGTCAAAAACAACACTGATTTTATGCTTATTAGAGTATCCCACTTAGCAACATGAGTTGCTGCCACTGTAATCCTTCCAAAACCGTTCACTTATGAGGTTAAATGACCAAAAATAATTACGAAAATGAAATATGTTTTCAGTGCAACAAAACACTAATTAACATTACAATCACTATTCAAAGGTTTGGGATTAATACGATTTTATGTTTTTGAAAGTCTCTTATGCTTACCAAGACTGCATTTATTTGATCAAAATACAGTAAAAACAGCAATATTGTGAAATTTTATTAAATTTAAAATAACTCATCTTTATTTTTATATATTTTAAAATGTAATTTATTCCTGTGATGCAAAGCGGAATTTTCATCAGCTATTACTAGTCTTCAGTGTCACATGATCTTTCAGAAATCATTCTAATATGCTGATTTGGTGCACAAACATTACTACTTTTTATCAGTGTTTAAAACAGCGGTGTTGCTTAATATTTTTTGTGGCAACTGTGATGCATTCATTGTTTTTTAAATCTTCACTTTCACTGTTGTCTTTGATTTTTTTAAAGCATCCTTGCTGAATAACAAGTATTCCTTGAACGTATGCATGTGTACCTGAGTTAAAAGTGTTTAGATCTTCGTCCTCTTCATCTAGACAGAGAACAAGCTGTTCTTCAAAGACCTGACAAACAAGACGATAAAAAAACACACTCACACATCACAATTCAACCGTTTTCAAGAACACGGGTAAGAACATCTGTCCATTAGCCAACAGAAAAACACTACAAGAGCACATATGGCAGGTCTGACTAAGACTAAGTGATCCATTATTGTGTTTCTGATTCCAAGAATTGATTTGGACACACTCACACACAAAAACAAGTCCACTCACACTATCCACCAGGGTTTCATCGTCGATTCTCAGTTGGCTGTTCAGATCTGAGGAGCAGAAACAACAAATAAAACATGAAAATTGATTTCCACTTACACACAATTGCAAAACTTGAGCACAAACAAGTCTTTCTGTTGGAAAACCCGAGACACCAAGACACCTATCACCATGGTGAGCAGTGACAGGAAGTGTCCGCACATTGAGTTCAGAGGGTCACAGAGGCTAAACCTGCTGAGGCTCCTGCGGTCAACAAAACAAGCTGGCAATCTCTTTATAGTATTTACACCAGGCCGTTTTTTTCTTGATCAGTGGAACTGCAGGCAGATTATTTCTCTCGTTTTGTCCTCTCTTACCCCTCCCGAACATATAGTGTCTCTGTCTCTCGGCCCACCCAGGAGGAATGTGTCTCCTCATACTGGACATGTTTGGGAAACCAGCCGGAGGTCCCTCACAAAGACGGCTCTGTGTATGTGTGTGTGTATTAGTGTATGTGTACTCCTCATCCCACATTCTACCACAATGTCCTCCTGACTGAGCCAAATTCACCCAATGTACTCTAACAACCCTGCCAGACCTAACTCACAGTGACAGACAGACAGAAAGAGAGAGAGTCGGGTGTGGGGAGAGCCGGGGTCAAGAAGAGGGAAAGAAACGAGAGACAAACAAATAAAGAAAAAGTGAAATAACAGAAGGAGGACTGAGGTTAAGTAAGAGCCAAAAGGGAAGAAAATTTATCACTTCAGCAGGATGAAACGTGATAAGACCTTGGAGAGAGCAAAAATATAGAAACTAGTCATAAAATAAACCCAAGACAGGAGGAGTAAAATAAAGTGAAAAATAATATGAACATTATAGCCAGGACTGATCCTGTGGAGTTCGAATTCTCACCACACGGATTATATCTTATTTCCAGAAACCCACAAATATCAGTTCAAATCCAAGATTGTAGCTGAACACTTTAGTTTTAATAGTTAGATTGATTCATTTTTGCTAACAAGGGCAAAAAACTGACAGATATTTTAGTCTGTGTATTGGGGTAAAATGCATTGAAATGAGCTCTGGCTTACCTGTGTCACATACATCAGATCTCTGCACGCTTCCCTCAGACGGCTCGCTTAGTGACCCCACCTGTAACGTGTGTTAAACTGTCAGGTCTGATACAGATTCACATTCGTGTTTGACATCAGTGGAATAAAAGTTTGGAATGAAGCGGATTCCTGATTAATCTTTTTAGTTTGTGAATAATTCACATCCTTATCTGACTATAAATGTATGCTTCCCATGGATTTATACACACGTTATGGAAAACCAAACACAAGGTCAACAAAGCACAATATCTTATATTGATTGCACATACACTACAGTCAAAAGATTGGGGTCAGAAAGATTTTTTTAAAGAAATTAATAGTTTTATTCAGCAAGGGCGCAATAAATTAAAAGTGACAGGAAAATATTGCATTTTAAAATACATTAAAATAGAAAACTGTAAGGAATGTTTAAAAAAAAATCACAATATTGTTTTTTACTGTATGTTTGATCAAATAAATGCAGTCTTCATAAGCATAAGAGACTTTTTTCGAAAACGTATTGAAAAAAGGTAACCCCAAACCTTTAAACAGTACTGTACATTTACTTATTAAACTATGTATAATTACACTAACAGTCAAAAGTTTTTAAACATTAAGATGTTTAATGTTTAAAAGTCTCTTTTGCTCACCAAACCTGCATTTATCTGATGTACAGCAAAAACAGTAATGTTTCTAAATATTTTTACAATTTAAAATAACTGTTTTCTGTTTTAATATATTTTAAAATGTAATTTATTCCTGTGTTTTTAAAGCTGCATTTTTAGCACCATTACTACAGTCACATTAGGGCTGGGCGATTAATCGAAAAGTAATCGAAATCGACATTCAGAACCTATAATCGATCAAAATTTTCCAGGTCAATTATTTCAATTACTTTCCCTACAGCGTGTGGAGTCACATAACCCAGCTCCATTAGGCTATGTTATTCCGCCGACATGTCGATGGAGAGCTTAAGCAGTATTTATACAGTAAAAAGTATTTACAGGATATACAAGAGTAATTTTATTTAGAAAAGATACTGCTTATTTTCTACTTTTAATATTTATTATTATTTTATAAATAATTTATTTTGTTTCCAAAAGTGCAAGTTATTTATTTTCACAAATTTAAGAAAAATGTGACTTTTCGTTTTAAGCAATGTGTGCTTTAATTTCAGTTGTTCAACACTGATGTTCATTAAATAATCATAGATAGTAGATAGTGTGTGCACCCTTCATTCAAAAATCTCTCACTTGTAATATGTGCGCATATTTACTGCACAAAACTTGTCAGTGAACTATGAGGGCAAAAAAATAAATATTATTTAAATATAATTAAATATAATTTTATTAATGAATAAAATAATCGTTCATTAATCGTAATCGGGTTAAAATGTTCAATTAATCGAGATTTTGATTTTAGGCCAAATCGCCCAGCCCTCCTTCAGAAAACATTTTAATATTCTGATTTGCTGCTTTTTTTTATTTATTATTATTATTATTATGTTGAAAACAGCTGAGTAGAATTTTTTTTAGGTTTCTTTGATGACCTAAAACAGAACAGCATTTATCTAAAATAAAAATCTTTTGTAACATTATAAATGTCTTTATCATTACTTTGATCAATTTAAATCAATTTAAATAAAAAAAAAATACTGACTCCAGTCTTTTGAATTTTGTATAGTGTATAATGTTACAAAAGATTTTTATTTTAGATAAATGCTGATCTCTGGATCTTTCTATTCAGCAAAGAAAGAAAAAAAATTGTTGAACAGCAAATCGGTATTTTAGCCACGGAAGTAGGAGTAATCATGCTGAAAACTTAGTTTTGATCACAGGAATAAATTACTTTTTAAAATAAATTCAAATAGAAAGCAGTTATTTTAAATAGTCAAAATATTTCACAATATAACTGCTTATGCTCTATCTAGGACCAAATAAATGCAGGCTTGGTGAGCAGAGGAGAACATTTTTTTTTTTTTTTAATCTTACTGTTCAAAAACTTTTGACTGGTAGTGTATATGTAAAAGCAGGTTAGAGAAACACCACAGGTACATGATTTATAGCACTTGTAATCTTTCTGGTGATCTTGTTATGTCTGCCAACAGTTGTTATTTGAGAAATACCAGTCTGCTGCTCAATGCAATCCCTGTAAACGATACTGTAAACTGCAATAAAAGTTTCCAAAGTTATGGCTTTGGTCATTTATAGACTCATAAAACTCTGTTTCACACATCATTCTCCTGTAACCTGCTCTTAGAGGTTTATTTCTAGACAGCAGATGAAAAATGAAGGTAAGAGAGAGGGCTGGACAGCTGAGAGGTATATTTCAATTTTACCTGGAGTGTTAAAATACTTTATTTTCCACATAAAATATTTATTCCATAATAAAATGAATATTAGCCATATTTACTCAGAATACAGTGTCAAAAGATAGATGATTTTGGGGTCCAGATGATGTAGTTACAGCATTTACCAGCAGAGGCTAACAAAGCTATGCTAACCAGCAGAACCTTGAACCTTTGAACAGTCACTAGCAAATTGGGGCAGTGTTTAAAATTTGTGTTCGAAAGCAGTTTACAAACAGTCATCAGCTTTTCAATTATGTTCTGTAATGGTGTAAAAATTACGCCGTTTACTTTTAACTGGTAAAATTTTAAGAGCAAAAAGCAGAAAATAATCAGCTTAGTCCAAAAAACTTCTATTCCTTATAAACCACGTTTTAGGTGGAGATTAAACAAAGTCCAAGATTTTCAGAATTTGACACCAGACTGTTTAGGCTAATCTTAGTAGTTATTTCTTCTGTCTTTATTGCTATAAATAACCCCTAAACATGAGTAAAAATAGTCATTTGATCCTCTCTATTGTTTTTGTTGTCTGTCTTTTCTTAGACCTTCCTTTCACAAACAATACCCATAAGATTTCCACATTCTTTCGATAGCTCTACAAAAAAGGCCGGAAACAATGAAAGAGTTTCCTTGAAATTTGTTTTCATGGCCGTCCATGCCTGTATGTAAATGCAGACTCACCTTTGCAAGCGTATCTGGCTCTTTGCTCTTCTCCCTGTACAACTCGATGCTGTGCTGTGCATCTGTCTGTGTGCTGTTTTTCACAGTAAGACTAATAGATTCGGTGACAGGGCAGATACGGAGCTGCTGAGAGCCGTCGGTCCATATCTGACACATCCACACTGGCCTCCACGCACTGCTCCTCGAGGGACTGATCACAACACAGTCATAAGACACACGAAACTCAGCTCATACTATACACTGGATCAATGACTGAGGTCACACATCAGTGATTAATGCATCTTTTTCACAAGTAATCTAATTATAGTGTATTGTGTCAGACTGGATGGAGTGACTCACTCTGTTAGAGCGCAGATAAGCGTCGGGTCTCCGTGCTTCTCAGCCAGCATGAGAGGACTATGGCCTTCCTTGTCAACTATGGGAACCATCCTCTGACCTTCAGACTCCTGGAGAAGGAAGTGACTAAGGTGGGGGAACCCCAAACGGATGGCTACATGTAGAGGCGTTTCCCTGGAAAGGAGATCTAAAAGAGACAGGTAACAATTAGTGATCATACCTGGAAAACTTTTTCCACATATTAAAAAAAAGGTTATTTCAATCACAGATGTTAGGAAAAATTACCTATTTATAAGATGTGCAAGCATAAAAGTAGTATATGTGGGCATGATATTTTAATTTGTAGAGAGTGCGTCATGCTTTTCAGTGATGCAAAGTTCTCTTTAATTCCACCCCCAGACATAGTCTATTGCATAATATCTTTTCTTTTTCGTTATATCTGGACATAATGGCATTCAAAATTCTGAAGAACACTTCTTCTTAGTCTTTTCGACTTGAAGTTTCAGTTTCAGTATCTGCAAATTGTGAATTATTTTTACCAAAAATAAAAGGGATCATAAACAACGGATGTTATTTTTTTATTTAGTAGTGACTTGAATAAGACATTTCTGTACAAACATATATTTGTCCACAGGAGAAACTTCTTTAGTTTTTCAGCATCTTTGTGAATTTGAACCCTTTCCAACAATGACTGTATGATTTTGAGATCCATCTTTTCACACGGAGAACAACTGAGGGACTCATATGCAACTATTACAAAAGGTTCAAATGTTCACTGATGCTCAAGAGCATTTGCTCAAATGCTTAATGCTTAATGCATCATTTTTCCTTCTGGAACATCAGTGACCATTTGACTCATGAACAACCAAAACGGAAAAAAAACAACAACAACAAAAAAAAAACAGCTGTGGATCATTCAGGTAACAACACAGTATTAAGAATCAAGTGTATGGAAACTTTTGAACTGGGTCATTTTTATTAATTAAACTATTATTTTCTCGTGTGTACTATATGTAAACATCTTTTATGTGAAATGTCTTATTCAGGTCAGAACTAAATAAAAAAACAACATATTTTGTATGATCCCTCTTATTTTAATAAAAATAATTAACATTTTGCAGATACTGCAAAGTGTATGCAAACTTTTGACAACCACATATAATAATATATATGACCCTTGACAACAAAACCAATCATAAAAGTACATTTTTGAAAGCTTTCCATTGATGTATAGTTTGTTAGGATAGGACAATATTTGACCGAGATACAACTATTTGAAAATCTGAAATCTAAAGGTGCAAATATATCTAAATACTGAGAAAATCACCTTTAAAGTTGTCCAAATGAAGTTCTTAGCAATGTATATTACTAATCAAAAATTAAGTTTTTGATATATTACAGGATGAAATTTCCAAAATGTCTTCACAGAACATGATCCTTACCTAATGCACTAATGATTTTAAAAAGAGAATAAACGGAAAACCATTTTGACCCATACAATGTATGGTTTTGTGGTCCAGGGTCACATATTTAAATAGAAATCATTAATCCTTTTTCCCCTCAAAATATATCAAAGTATATTAAATCACACGCAAATTTGAATTACTTTTAATATATGATACTATTTTATTAGCTCTATACAAAAGATTATGTCAAAAAAAAAAATCTCCACAATTATAAAACATCAGGAGCCCAACTGATAAGTGTACAATTTTAAAATACATACAAGATGTTGTTTTGTCATTTGTATGCGAGCCCATCTGTGCTTTGTGCTCTGTGCAAACAAGCTGTAGTCTGATAACAGGTATAATGCTGTGTAAAAAATAATACCCTTATGGACATCCACATCAATGGTTTAGAGTTCAAACAGACAGCTAATCTCTGTGTGGTACACATCTGCTCATAAACATGCAGTAGGGGTGACAAACACTTATGGCAAGCATTTCGCACATGGTCTCCGAGGTGTATAATGAAAGGGTGTCAAGCACAGGACCCACAGGTTGAATACGGTCTAATTAGCCATTTGGATGATTTGCGGAAAAAAAAATATTTAATCCAATCAAACTACAATGAATGTTGCACTCTTTCTCCTTTTTCCTTTTGTTTTAGTGTTTCCCATAAGTGTGCGTGAGCCATTTATATTTCAGAGTAATATGGTTAGAACTGAGTCCAAACCTGCTCAACAGGTTATCACAATACTTAAACTCACACAGCAAACACATATTCAAAAGGATTTCCATCAAGCAGACTCATCTTCATATGAATGAAACTCAAGAGTTTCAGGATATGAAGAATCAAATGGATAAAGCCTTGTATAGGTGTGGGATTATTTTCTTTGTCCTGGTTCAGTGGAACTGAGGACAAGTTACTGGGTGTTGACAGACAAACTAAAGAGGGGACTCTAAACCGGACCGGTGTGTTTGTAAAACACAGAACACACACAGTAATTGATTGTACAGATGTCTACGACTCTTTGCTCATATTGATGGTGGTAGTCAAAGTGCTGTTTTGATTTAAAAGAGAAGTGTCAGCGAGGTGAGGCAACATTTCCATAGCCAAATCACACTGCTGGCGGTTTACAATTTCTGCAAGCACGTCACTTATATATTTTGCAAGAAGTTGCAGAAACCGAACAAGTTATTTGTTTTAGAGATAAAGGATTGCTGTTGTTCGATTTGTGTTGTTGGTGAAATTTATAAAGTGCAGCTTGCTAAAGCTGTTTATCTCAGCAAACTGCCAACAGCAATAGTTCTTAGGGGAATGCAACTAATTTAAAGTATTAGATAAACATATTCATTTCCAATAAGTGAATGCCCAGGTTGTTTTGATACACTTCAAGCAGTAACACTTGTGAGATAAATTGCTGTTATTTTCCTTGAGACTAGCAAGAATGTTGCTAAAGAATGCTGTCATTAATTGAAGCTGACACGGCGTTCTTCAGACAAAGCAATGAAATGAACGCTAATTCAGCTGTGTAATTTACCGCGAACAATCTCTAGTGTTATGTAAGGGGCCCCGTGTGCACTAGAGACATTCTTTAAATCTCTCTCCCTTCTCACTGTTGAAGAAATTAGTTAATGTTCCATGATGAAACGGGGCACAGTATCCATTCTCACTTAGACAGAGCTCCAGACCATAACAACTACTACACTGCACTGTATTTTACGCACACACATGCACAATGTTAAGGGATACTTAACCCAAAAATGAAAATTCGGTCATTAATTACTCACCCTCATGTTGTTCCAAACCCGTAAGACCTTTGTTCATCTTCGGATCACAAATTAAGATATTTTTTATGCTTACCCTCCATAGACAGTAATGCAAATACCATGTTCAAGGCCCAGAAAGGTAGTAAGGACATCATTAAAATAGTCTATATGACATTAGTGGTTTAACTGTAATGTTATGAAGCTAAGAGAATTCTCAACAATTTCTTCTCTTCCATGTTAGCCTTAGATGCGCATTCACAAGAGTACAATGACACAAAAAGCATTCTCGTAATTTCTTTTTCAAAGATGAACGAAGGTCTTATGGGTTTGGAACGGCTTGATAGTGAGTAATTAAATGACAGAAGTTTCATTTTTGGGTAAACTATCCCTTTTAAATATGGTTATATTCAATGGGAAGAACCTATATGACATTGTTTTCATTCTAGAATATTCTGCATTAAACAGTTTTAAACAGGAATTATATTTACTAATTTTCTAATTAAGATGAATTATCCTACTGTAATTTAATAAAGCCAAACTAAGTAAATACACACAAAAGTTAGTTAATAAACACAAATATTTTTAAATGCAAAATTGAACACACCTTTTTAAAAAAACACAAGTGTTTTTATACAAAGAAACAGTTAATGTGCAATACCAGTCAAATGTTTTTGAACAGTAAGATTTTTTTTTCTTCTGCTCACTAAGCCTGCATTTATTTCATCCAACATACAGCAAAAACAGTACAATTTTGAAATGTTTTACTATTTAAAGTAACTGTTTTCTATTTGAATATTTTAAAATGTAATTTATTCCTGTGATTTTAAAGTTAAATTTTAAGTATCATTACTCCAGTCACATGATCCTTCAGAAATCATTCTAATATTCTGATTTGCTGCTCAAAAAAACATGTATTATTGTTTTAGAAACAGCTCAGTACATTTTTCTGGTTTCATTTATGAACAGGAAGTTTAGAAGAACAGCACTGGTTTGAAATAGAAACATTTGTAACATTATAAATGTCTATGAGACGATAAACGTTTGATCAATTTAAAGCATCCTTGATAAATTAAAGTATACATTTCTATAATTTCTTTTCCAAAAAAATAAAAAATAATTATACTGAATCCAAGCTTTGAATTGTACAGTGTATAATGTTATAAAAGCTTTTCATTTCAGATAAATGCTGATCTTTTGGATCTTTCTATTCATCAAAGAATCCTGAAAAAAATACTCAACTGTTTTAAATATTGATGATGATGATAATAATAATAATAATAATAATAATAATAAATGTTTCTTGAACAGCAAATCAGCATGTTAGAATGATTTGTAAAGAATCATGCGACACTAAATATTGGAGTAATGATGCTGAAAATGTCACATTTGTACGATATATTCAAATAAAAAAAATGTTATTTTAAAGAGTAAAAATATTTTAATATTTAGTTTTTTCCTTTACTTTGGATCAAATAAATGCAGGCCTGGTGAGTAGAAGAGACTTCTTCAAAAAATATTAAAAATCTGTTGAAAAAACTTTTGACTGGTAGTGTATGTGAAATAAAATATTCAATAAACAATATTCCAGGAGTTATGCATCTATACTGAAACTGTGCTCCTCTGGCCAACAAGACTAGTCAAATTATTGTTCACTATTTTAGTCTGTTTGTTTATATTGGCTGTCTGTCACATGAGAAGCATGCTCCTAATACTCATCCTGATAACCTGCTCTGACGCAACAGTGTTTCCTCAAATTGGAAATACCCAATGCACAACAAAGTGGACCAAATTCTAAACTTCTTAAATTATTATTTTTGTATATGAAACTTTCTCAACTTACCAGTTTTTAACAGTTTTTAAAATGCTGATGACAAGGTCAGATTATATTATATTATATTATCTTATAATATAATATAAAAATACAGTATATTCAGATTCACTGGCCCAGGAACTCAAAACCAGTCACCTTGAGGAGTCTAGCTTTTAAGTGAACACAAAACACTATTACTTAGAGTTAGTCAGTTGTAACTAAAGTGCTGTTGAATTTAATCCTGTGTTCCACTAACGAGCCATAACAAACACAGTGCAGAGCTCTATACATCTAAATCTGTCCAAAAAAAGTTAGTTATACACCCACAAGGATAATGCAATCAGAATGTAATGCATACAATCCATTCAAGCAGTATGTTAAATGGCAATGACACATCTTTAAAGATCAGAAGAGGCTCTAAACGTTTCAGAAAGGTGATCAGTGTTTCCAAAACATAAATCACATGAATATAATGGCAGTCTGGGTTACAGTGCTTTGAAGTGCGTTTTTTTTTCTAAGAACTAATTTGTTTGAAGACTTTGCCAAATATATTTGTACATAAAGTTTAGAATCTAGTGTAGAAGACAGGACTAAAATAAGAGTTAGCGGTACCTGAATGAAAGAGTGAAACTGACTGACCTTGCTTCTCTTGTGCCGCTTGGCTGTCCCATCCCAGAAAGTGCAAATTAGCCAGGGCCTGTGTGATTTTTGCATCAACCGCACTGTGTTGTCCCACTGTGCATCTGTGCTCTGGATTAAACTCTGATGTTCCTGAGGCTTCTCTCTGGCTGAAATTCCCCTGTTCACAAACATTCTGTTCTGCTAAGCTTTCCAATTGAAATAATTCCTTTGGATCACAAATCCCATCTGTTCCATGCTGCCTAGTCTGGTCTAAATGGTTGCTCTCAGATAAAAACATTTTCTCTGGGCAAACTTTCCTTAGGATATCCTGATAGCTGCTGGATGTCAAGTTTATGAGCTGCTCCGCCACCTCATGTGCCTCATCCCGTATGTACTCCAAAGACAGCTGTTCTGAATTGCAGAGGGAGCTGATGGGACTTCTGCTGTCCCTCAAACAGCAGTAGATCTCCAGAGATACTTTCTCTGGAACATCGTGACCTTAATGGAGAAAAGGGAAAAAGGATTGAGTGAGGCAGCTTATCAAACAAAACAAAAAATGTACATGCATCTTGCAGATTCTGCAAAATGTTCATTATTTCACCAAAATAAGAGGGATCATACAAAATGCATGTTATTTTTTTATTTAATACTGACCCGAAAAAGATATTTCACATAAAAGACGTTTACATATCCACAAGAGAAAATAATAGATGAATTTATAAAATGACCCCGTTCAAAAGTTTACATACACTTGATTCGTAATACCGTGTTGTTGTCTGAATGATCCACAGTTGTGTGTGTTTTTTTTGTTTTGTTTTTTGTTTAGTGATAATTGTTTATGAGTACCTTGTTCATCCTGAACAGTTAAACTGACCGCTGTTCTTCAGAAAAATCCTTCAGGTCCTACAAATTCTTTGGTTTTTTAGCATTTGTGTGTATTTGAACCTCTCTCCAACAATGACTGTATGATTTTGAGATCCATCTTTTCACACTGATGCTCTGTCTACTTTTTTGTAGTTTGCCATTTGTGCTTTTGTTTAGCTTTTTCCTAAAACGTTTTACAGCATCTGCTGCAACAGAGTTCTTCAATATGTCTGCAACACTAAAAACTAGGGCAATATTTGTACATCACTGTATTGTCTTGTGTTACTGTCTTAAATCAGGTCACATGGCAAAAAACACAAAAAAACAGGATGTTATGAACACTGGAACTTTATATTATAGGAAGAAATCAAGCACTGGCTCATTTTTGCTTTCACTGACATGCAAAACCATCAGGTAACATAAGCTTGTATCTCTATTTTATTATGTTTCAGGACTGAACTGTTTTTTTTCAGGTATCTGTTGCCTTCTAACTATTTGTTTCCATGGAAACACTTATTCTTCACTCCTCAACATTTATAAACAAGTACTACTACAATACAGCACTAAACTGGTTTCCATATCAACAGGAAATCCCCAAACAGTATTGTTCACACCAAGGACAATGAACAAAGATAACTATAAAGTTTTAATAATCGTTCTAATTCTATGGAAACAGGTAAAAGTACACCACAACTACAGTATAACGACAACAGCACAGAGCAACAACAGCACTGAAATCATAACAGTTCTGTTTCTTCATGTCATTCCAGACAGACTGAATGATGATGAGATCAGATCTCTGTGTGGAGCACTGTTGTTAGACTCCTTGTGCAAACAAAAATCTCACTGGATTTTTACAATTAATGGCAAAATGAATGTTTGGAAATGTAAACTGATATTTCTTACTGACACAATAGAGAAAATATTTTTTAGCTAGTGAAAATACGTGTGTTCTAATATTTTTGGCCACCACTGTACATCTGTTACATCCTGTGATTTATTCAGGGTCTTACCAGGCACAGTGAACCTAATTGAGCCTTGATCCTCGGTCCTGTGAGCTGTGGTTACATGGTGAAGGGATGAGCCCACAAGAACCACATAGTAGTCAGCTTCTTCCTGAACACAAGGCGACACCTGCAGCTTCACACTGACCTCCACCTGACCCTGAGAGAAAGACAATTAAATCCACATTATGATTTGTGCTACACACAGCATGTCGCAATCAATTAGTCCAAAAAATGTATTTTCAAAGCCAAGACAAATCTTTTAAAATGGAACTTATTATTAAGGCAAATAAAGTTCACTGAAATGTTATGTTAGTCAAAAAGAAAATAAAACTAAACAAAGAGAAATAACGACAGACGGAAAAGATTAAGAGAAGACAAGTGAGAATTCTTGTTGTTTTTGTTCATATCAGCTTGCTAATTCTGATACTATAAAGTCTGGTGTTGCAGTGGTGAAGTACACTGAAGATTGAGACCATATGAGACTTGATCTGGACCTCCAATGTCTTTGAGTTAGCAGCAAAAAGAAGGATTATGAAATGTTTTGTACAGTCGTGGCCAAAAGTTTTGAGAATGACACAAATATTAGTTTTCACAAAGTTTGCTGATCAACTGCCTTTAGATCTTTGTTTCAGTTGTTTCTGTGATGTACTGAAATATAATTACAAGCACTTCATACGTTTCAAAGGCTTTTATCGACAATTACATGACATTTATGCAAAGAGTCAGTATTTGCAGTGTTGGCTCTTCTTTTTCAGGACCTCTGCAATTCGACTGGGCATGCTCTCAATCAACTTCTGGGCCAAATCCTGACTGATAGCAACCCATTCTTTCATAATCACTTCTTGTCAGAATTAGTGGGTTTTTGTTTGTCCACCCGCCTCTTAAGGATTGACCACAAGTTCTCAATGGGATTAAGATCTGGGGAGTTTCCAGGCCATGGACCCAAAATTTCAACGTTTTGGTCCCCGAGCCACTTAGTTATCACTTTTGCCTTATGGCACGGTGCTCCATCATGCTGGAAAATGCATTGTTCTTCACCAAACTGTTGTTGGATTGTTGGAAGAAGTTGCTGTTGGAGGGTGTTTTGGTACCATTCTTTATTCATGGCTGTGTTTTTGGCCAAAATTGTGAGTGAGCCCACTCCCTTGGATGAGAAGCAACCCCACACATGAATGGTTTCAGGATGCTTTACTGTTGGCATGACACAGGACTGACTCACCTTTTCTTCTCCGGACAAGCCTTTTTCCAGATGCCCCAAACAATCGGAAAGAGGCTTCATCGGAGAATACGACTTTTCCCCAGTCCTCAGCAGTCCATTCGCCATACTTTTTGCTGATGTTTTTTTTGGAGAGAAGTGGCTTCTTTGCTGCCCTTCTTGACACCAGGCCATCTTCCAAAATCTTGGCCTCACTGTGCGTGCAGATGCGCTCACAACTGCCTGCTGCCATTCCTGAGCAAGCTCTGCACTGGTGGCACTCCGATCCCGCAGCTGAATCCTCTTTAGGAGACGATCCTGGCGCTTGCTGGACTTTCTTGGACGCCCTGAAGCCTTCTTAACAATGCAGTGGAAAGTTTTTTTCGGGATTAAGTTAATTTTCATGGCAAAGAAGGACTATGCAATTCATCTGATCACTCTTCATAACATTCTGGAGTATATGCAAATTGCTATTATAAAAACTTAAGCAGCAACTTTTCCAATTTCCAATATTTATGTAATTCTCAAAACTTTTGGCCACGACTGTATTAACTGCAGCCATTTTCATTTCCTCACTGAACATTACACTCCATCTGTAGAGACTTCTTTGCATAGAAATTTGGTTATACCATAGCAAAGGACATCATGATGTAAATTTAAGCAAAAAAACAAAAAAAAACACACACCCTCAAATCAGCCCAGTTCCTAAGGCCTTTGACTGAACCATGATTGTAGCAGAGAGAAAAAAAAGACACATCCTTTTGTACATTTTACAAAATCCGTCCTAAACCCTCAAACTTGTGTAGGTAGTGTTACTGCATAATGTTACTGGACATGTTTTGTTTTTTTAGTTTTTTTAGACGATATTATCTATAACTAAGCCATACTAACTAAACCATATATTAATACCATTATTAACCATATACAAGTTTGTACCCAGAAGTGAGCTAAATCTGACAAAATCTCCAAAACCTTCATTTGAGTATGTCCTTTTGACTCGCGATCAAAAGCACCCTCAGTTAAAAATGTAATAATAGAATATTGATGAATTTGCATTTGCGAATAGTGTGTATTTATGTTTGCACTCTGGAAAGCATCAAAAGTTTCTATTAATAACATGTTTTTGTAGCATTTAGCAATGTGATTGGCCATTCACTCATCTCTAAACTCCGCATTTTTTCCTGCAAGCTCATGAATCCTCTCATTGTAAAAAATAAGAGCATGTGTGTGTAAGAGAGAGAGAGAGAGAGAGAGAGAGAGAGAGAGAGAGAGAGAGAGAGAGAGAGAGAGAGAGAGAGAGAGAGAGAGAGAGAGAGAGAGAGAGAGAGAGAGAGAGAGAGAGAGAGGGAGAGGGAGAGAGAGGGAGAGAGAGGGAGAGAGGAAAAAAACTAATTCTTTATTTAAAGTGTATCTGAGGTCTACGCCAAGGCTGTATGTTTATGTAAATACTCTTTCTGGTCTCAGATGCAGCTGTTGCAGATCAACAGTACTATCAGATGGACTCAAAATGAACTGATTGTGCTGGTATTGATCCTGATAGCTTTACTCTGAAATACAACCCTAAAGGAAGTATAAACAAAAGTCTGCCTGGTGGAACAAACTAGTCTTGGTTTTAAGTTCGAGTACCAATGAAGTTCAAATATAGGAAATTTAGCCATTAATGAAGCTCTGTTGTTTGTTTATTTCATATTAGGAGTCTTAACTGCTTATTATTAGATTGTTTAAACAAAGTAATTAGGGTGATTAATCAGAGACTGGACTCATTATCAAAAGTATGAGGTCATGCATCTTGATTAATACTGTGCTGTGCCCAAAAATGAAAATTCTGTCATTATTACTCAGCCTTATGTCATTCCATACCCTGTAAGGCCTTAGTTCATCTTTGGAACACAAACTAAAATATTTTTGATGAAATCTCTTTCTGACCCTGCATAGACAGCAATTCAACTACCACATTTAAGGTCCAGAAAGGTAGTAAGGACATTGTTAAAACAGTCCGCATGAAATAAAGAGAAGAAAGTTGTATAAAGTCATTATTTTTGTTTTCTAAGCGCACAAAGTATTCTCGTAGCTTCATAACATTGCTGTTTTATTGATGTCCTTACTAGCTTTTTTAGGAATGTTTCAGTTGCATTGCTCTCTATGCAGAGTCAGAAAGCTCTTGGATTTCAGCAAAAATATCTTAATTTGTGTTCCGAAGATCTACAAAGGTCTTACAAGTTTGGAACAACATGAGGGTGAGAAATTAATGACAGGATTTTCATTTTGGGGTGAACTATATCTTTAACAGATTAATGGTTCAAGTATATTTAAATTTAAAGGGGTCATTGGATGCCCATTTTCCACAAGTTCATATGATTCTTTAGGGTCTTAATGAAAAGTCTCTAATATACTTTGATTAAAAATTCTCAATAATACTGTAAAAAAAACACCCTTTTTCCTTGTCAAAATTAGTGTTGGGCGATATGCTCAATTTTCATATCGCCCTATCGTCAGCCTGAGAGATCGCCGATACACGATACTATCGTGCTAATTTAATAATGTACTAAATTCCTTATTCGTTTTGTAAAGGTAGACTTTCTATTGGCATGTGATTAAGATCTGCCGGAGTTGTTCAAGTTACTTTCGGTTTCATTCTCTGCTATCGTCAGTGAGTTGTAAATGTGCGTGCATGAATGTAAATGAATGAATCTTTTTTTACCCGTCATATGTTACCGCTGTATATCTGACCGTTGTCATCAGGTGATGTTGTAGTTCAGTTCATATTGAATGCGGAGAAGTGATGCGCGTGTAATTCACGTGCGTATGTTTAGTGCCAGATGTTACTGAGATGAATGTTTATGTTTACTATATACAGACCGATTATGATACATTGTAATTGATTCAGCCTGAACCACGTTTTACTACCTCTGTTATCCTAATGACTGAAATGCTAATATAATATAACACTCCCGTTAGAATCAGTTAATCTATCACCGCACTGTATGATGAAAATCTCCCATTTTCACTGCACGCGGTGCGTTAAGGCGATGTGGCCTCTCTATGCTTGTGTATATACCACAGCAAGTTTCTGAAGCATCCTAGAACAGACTCTCTGTGCTGCATTGCTAAAGTTAAGTTCTTTGTTGATGGATAATAATAATAATAATCGTCTTCCTATCGTCAAAGGCATCAGCAACAGGCGATATCTCTGACTATCGTCGATACACGATATTATCGTCTATCGGCACAACCCTAGTCAAAATCTGCTCTGCTAAATTTCAGCTCATTTTAAGACATGGCCCCTTTAAATGCGACGAGCTCTGCTCACCCCGCCCCGATTGTTTACTTTAGCCGCGTTTATCGGTGAAACTTGCCAACAAGCACATTATTAAGAAAGGCCATTTGCAAAGATGCATAATAAAAACCCTTATACTCACTTCTGCTGTGGGTAAAGCTGCATCACGGACGATTCGCGCAAAGATAGATGCATATGTAGATCGGGATTGGCGCTTTCCATTTAAAAACGAAAGTAACGTTAAAACCTTCATTATTACATCCAACAACAGAACACCTCAATCGCTCAATTAGAGTCTTCCTCTGCACCTGAGTCAACACAGTGAGGATCGTATTCAGATCGTATTCGACTGTTTCAGCTCGGTGAGGGCGGGGCTAAGGTAAGACGCTCATGTCAATCAAATGTATTTCGTCACAACGACAAGAAGCTAAGAATGAACTGATTTTAAAAAGGGGATATTACTTTTAAAGATTAAAAAAAAATCCACTGGGTGGATTTTTATCATTGTAGGGTGGTTGTGTACCCAAACTGCCAACACACATTAATGTTCAAACAACATGTAGAAGTTAGTTTTGCACCCAATGACCCCTTTAAAATACTGTATATGACTTTTTAAAGGTACATGACATGAAAGCTATTAAATGAACTGTCTAAAGTGTTACTATTTTTATATTCATGTGCAATACTGTGCCATACTACAGAAGGATATGAACGCTACAATAAACAAAGAACAAATGTGGTCAAAACAAAAAAATGTGCTCAAAACCAAATCTCAAACAAACTACATCCAGAAGTATGGAAAGTTATTCTAAAAGAATACAGAGCCACTGTGTAAATCAACACAAGCACACAAAAATAACAAATCCATAAGCACAATCATTCATTATCAATGGCGGCATTCACACACACACACGGCCCATATACATTTACCCACAATTCCACACTCTGATTTCATTAAACAGACCTCGGATCAAAGAAACACCCCGTAAAAGAGGGAGGTGAACAGTAAATTCAGTCTCGCCAGAGGCATGTGTGTGACAAGGCACTTTTCTCTTTCTCCCTCCATTCAACATAAAGCCCTCGTTTGATTGTTTGCCTTCCTTCACCAGACGTCTCCCTCACTTCCTGTCATTTAAGAGGCCCTGCAGAAATAGTGATGGAGGGAGAGAGGAGGGATAGAGAGCAGGTTTGGTGTGGGAATGAGGGAAAGGTAAGGTCTCTCCCGTTTTCTCAGGCTCTGTATACTTCACATAGGGATGAATGATGAGCATGGGATTCTCTTTGCTCCTCCTCTCTTTTCTTTCCTCACTCCGGCTCTCAGTTGTGTAGATTCACAGTGTTTCTTTCTCTTCCCACGCAATCCTGCTGTCATTTCATAGAAGTAAAACTCTCAAATCTTTAATCTAACAGAGCCGGTTTTAGTTCTACTTGGAAACATTATGTGCATCGTGGCCAAAATCTTACATCACAACATGAGTCATGATTAAAAATGGTTTCTATTTTAATCATCATGTGGTACTTCCCATTTTTAGATACTAATGGAATATTAAAAAAGAAAAGGTAATTGATTATTGTCTTGTTTTATTTGGAAACTGGACATAAAAGATAAGATTATTCGTAAAAAATGAATACGTCTGACATCTGTGGGGGGGGGGGGAAATGTAACCCTTAAGTTGACATGATTTTTGAGTCAAGACTACACAAACATGTTTGTTTTAAAGATGATATTTCGTGGAAAAACAGGCAAAAAATACTGATTTAGAAAATTTAAAACAATATTTACTGAACCCCATGATTATATTTCAAATATTGTAAGCAACAGATGGAAAAGAGCAGTTAGTAAGTGTACATTTCCTATGTTTAGTCTTGTTGTGATGCTGGCTTATAAATGAAGAAAAGAGCAGAAGCTAAACTACTGCAGTTGTTCTTGGATCCATGAGGGGATGTTATTGTCTCCAGCACCTGTTTACAGATTAGTTCCTGGAAGAAAAACACCTCACTAATACACTGGTCCCTATGGACAGCATGCATGTGTTTCCTTACTGGTGACATAACCACTGCCACCTGAGAAGGGTGTGTATGGGTTCTCATGTTCAAACAGGATTCATGTCCAAATGCATGTTTAGGTTAGCACAGCTGCTATTCAGTAGTGATTATGTCTTTCTACCACCGTTTCAGACTCACGTTAGAATAAAAAACACTTTAGTCAAGGCATTCAGAAATAGGTGTAACACTAAGTGGTGAAAGTCTGAGCAATTTTGTTTTAATTATTCTTCTTTCTAACCAGCAGAGTTGGTTTCAGAACAATGTAAAAAAAGCTTTAAAACCATAAACATAAACATTGATTTTCACGTATTTACTCGAGAATAAGTCAATTACAAGACTCATCAAGGATGGTTGATAGCCGTATTATACACAACAGTAAACTTACAAACTAAACATTAAAATTAATTAATAATTATAACATTTAAAAGTCCACAACTGCAAATTATAAAACATTTTGTTCATTTATCAACAGGATTTGCAGAACATGCTCAATGACTTAAAAGCTTTAAATATTAATTTACATGAATAAGCATGCATTAATACTCTTTAGACAAACTCATTAATATAATTATTAATTATTTTGTTCATCATTTAATGTGAAATAACTCCTTTGTCATGACCCCTGAACTCCTGTATGAGGGTTGAGATTTGGGTCAACGCTATTTGTGACTAACTGTTTTTGTGGCATTTCTATGGAAGCCCGTTTCCACCCTGAATTAAAAAAAAAAATAGATTACTTGAACTTTTTCCTCTCACAATTCTGACCTTTTTCACAAATACGAGCTTAAATCTCACAATTCTGACTTTTTTTCTCTCAATTCTGACTTTTTTCTCAGAATTGTGAGATAAACTTGCAATTTGCGAATTATAAAGTCCAATGATGAGGGGAAAGAAGACTGATATATTCTCAGAATTGCGAGTAAATGTCACAATTCTGGCTTAACTCAAAATTGTGTGTTATAAAGTCAGAATTGTGTGATATAAACTTACAATTCTGACCTTTTTCATAAATACGAGCTTAAATCTCATAATTCTGACTTTTTGTCTCACAATTGTGAGATATAAACTTCCACTTGTGAGTTATAAAGTCCAATGTTGAGGGAAAAAAAAAGACTGATATGTTTGACTTAACTCGTAATTGTGTGTTATAAAGTCAGAATTGTGTGATATAATCTCACAATTCTCACTTTTTTCTCAGAATTGTGAGACATAAACTTGCAATTGCGAGTTATAAAGTCCAATGTTGAGGGGAAGAAAACTGATATTTTCTCAGAATTGCGAGTAAATGTCTCACAATTCTGACTTAAAGGTTGTATCAGCGATTTCTAGCCTGAAACATAAAGTGTAAAATTCAGCTGATCTTTCATCACGATCCGCTCGCTGCCTGCCCCATAAATTGTCTGTGAAAAAAACGCGTCTCTCTGGTCAGCCTAGGGTCCGAGATATGCCCAAAAAAACAATCGGCACTACCAACCTTTCCACAGATAAACAAACATTGTTCCAACCAATCAGCGTCAGGGGTTTGGTGTTGTGGACTTTCGCTCCGCCTCCCTCACATCCCTGCACCAGTAGGAAAGTCCACAACACGAACCCCCTGACGCTGATTGGTTGGAACACTGTTTGTTTATCTGTGGAATAGTTGATAGCGCCGATTGTTTTTTTGGCATATCTTGGACCCTAGGCTGACCAGAGAGACGCGGTTTTTTCACAGACAATTTATGGGGCAGGCAGCGAGCGGATCGTGAATAAAGGTCAGCTGAATTTGACACTTTATGTTTTAGGCTAGAAATCGCTGATACAACCTTTAACTCAAAATTGTGTTATAAAGTCAGAATTGTGTGATATAAACTTACAATTCTGACTTCTTTCCTCTAAATTCTGATGTTTTGTCTTAGAATTGTGAGATATAAACTTGCAATTGCGAGTTATAAAGTCCAATGTTGAGGAGAAAAAAAGACTGATATGTTCTCAGAATTGCGAATAAATGTCTCACAATTCTGACTTTATTTCTCAAAATTGCGAGTTCATGTTATGTTTATGTCTTGCTATTTTGACATTATAACTTGCAATTGCGAGTTTATATCACGCAATTCTGACTTAACTCGTAATTGTGTGTTATAAAGTCAGAATTGACTGTTCTGACTTTTTTTCGCAAATACGATTCTAATTCTCACAATTAAGCAATCTCACGATTACTTTTTTCAAGTAACTAGTAAAGTAATGGATTACTTTACTATTTCCACTAATTTCCATTTACAAGAAAATAACTGAGTTACTTTTTCAAATAAGTAACGCCAGTTACTTTTTCCCCCATTTATTGATTGAAAGCTCCTGTCCCCGTGTTGAGAGAAATTGGGAGTAAAATGTTACTTCAGTTCTATAATAATTGTGAGCATGCATTAATTCATCTCACTCACAAAAAAGAAAACAAATTCAGTATTCCTCAAAATTAATAAAAACAGTTAAATGCAACTCAGAATGCAAACCTGAAATAATTAAATATGTTAAATAATACAAATATCCTTTATGTATTAATCCCATTTTATTAACCAGTGTCTTTGCTGCTGACCTTTGATGATCCAATTCAACCACACGAATAAGCAAAAATTACTCAAGATAAATTTAGATTTGTTGTTCTTTTTTTTTTATTGCTGAAAACTTTCTTCTTCTGCATTTTCCTGTACAGTTGGGGATTTACTTTTCAGCCTGAGGCTTTTGGTGTGAAAGGGCTCTTACATTTGTCAAATATATACTAAAAACAAGCAAGCAATTCCTACCCAGATTTAAAAAGTTACGCAAAAATAACATAACACATTACTTTCCATAATAAATAACTAAGTAAATAATTAGTTACTTTTTTAGGGAGTACTTTTAAAAGTAACCTTCCCCAACACTGATTGTGAGATATAAACTTGCAGTTGCGAGTTATAAAGTCTAATGTTGAGAGGGAAAAGGACTGATTTGTTCTCAGAATTGCGAGTGAATGTCTCACAATTCTGACTTTATTTCTCAAAATTGCAAGTTAATTTTTCAGAATTGAAAAGTTTGTCTTGCTATTTTGACATTACAACTCCCAATTGTGAGTTTATATCACTTGTTTAATTCCGACTTAACTCGCAATTCAGATTTTTTTTCCACAAATGCCATCTTAAATCTGACAATTCTGACTTTTTTTCTCTCTCAATTCTGACTTTCTTAAAATTGCAGATTCATTTTTCATAATTGCAAATTTATGTCTTGCTATTTTGACATTACAACTCGCAATTGTGACTTTATATCACTTATGTTTAATTCCGACTTAACTCGTAAACTTGCAATTCAGATTTTTTTTCCACAAATGCCATCTTAAATCTGACAATTCTGACTTTTTTTCTCAAAATTGTAAGTTCATTTTTCAGAATTGCAAATTTATGTCTTGCTATTTTGACTTTACAACTAGCAATTGTGAGTTTATATCACGCAATTTAGAGAAAAAAAAAAAGAAAAATTTTGGGAAAAGTCGCAATTACCTTTTTTAAAATTTTTATTCAGTGGCAGAACAGGCTTCCATACATTTCTGTGTTGCAGATGGGGAAATAGTTCCTCTCTTGCTCTACTATATTTTATCACAGTTTGTTTTTTACTAGAAGCTTTTGATGGCCATTCATTTTGATTAATATTAAACCAATAATATTCAGAAAATTAAATAATACATTAAAGAAAGATTTAATTGTAATCAACCATCCAATAAGCACAGATGGTGTAGCTGACTTTTAAGACAAGCCTCCTGACCAAACAGCTCAAGCTTTACTGACTAGCTATGAAATATGAAGTCTGTGCGAGGCATAATCTTCTTAGTGAGCTGAAATAGTACTTCTAGAAATTTCTTCTTTATTAGACATAATCATCTGTTGGATTTCCTTTGATCATGGTGTTCCTGTCCCAACAAAACACGGAAGGAATGTCTAAGAATGTAATATCTTAGAATTTCTTTGTGGGAGTGAGTATGAGCTGGACTAATGGTTTCAAATGAGGGTAAAAATAGTAAAAAGAATTAACCAATTTAATAATACGAAAATTACATAATCTGATAAAGATAAATGAAAAAAAATGTTTGATATGCTTTAAAGAGATCAACAGGATAAATAAAGATCATTTTTTGAAGAAACCCTCAAAGACACAACATAATTCCAAGTGGATGTCATATTAAAAATATTAAGTCAAATATAAGGTAATTAAAGAGATTGCATGCATGATGTTTAAGCATGACGTTTCTAAATTGCACAGCCACGGTTTGTAAGTAAGTATTTAACCAGAACAGAGTATCATGTGTTCACTGAGGAAATGCCTTCCATGCGATTCTAACTGATATCCAAAGCAGTACACAGAAATAGGAAGAACACAGCGCACAGAAATATTTCCAAGCTCAAAGTGCCGCATGAGAGGATTGTCCAAATAGTCCCCTATGGACTCAACATGACTCACAAGATTCCAGCTTTCCAAAGACATCTAAGAACGCAGTTCTGTATGCTTAATGACATAATTTGTGCAGGAGTCGTGCCAGCAGCCAACACAGTCATGACCCACATCACATAACACCCAGAACCCACCTAACGTAGAAGACTGAACATTAAGACAACCAACTGCTAGCATAATCAGTATTTTCCAGTGCACAGACATAGTAATATGTAATTTTCTTTACACTACACCATTCAAAAGTATGGGGTCTGTAAGATTTTCTTCATGGTTTTGAAAGAAGTCTCTTATCAAGGCACATGCATTTGATCAAAAATACAGTAACTATTATTATTTTAAATATCTGTTCCCTATTTAAATATATTTTAAAAAGTAATTTATTCCTGTTATAGCAAAGCTTAAATTTTCAGTATCATTACTCCAGTCTTCAGTAGGGCTGTGCAATTAATCGAAATTCGGTTTCGATTTCGATTTCTGCTTGAAGCGATCATGAAAATACAGTAATCGAGATGAAACGATTATTGCTGCCCTTACCAGTGGTGTGCTTTCGCTCCTCCATAAAAGCCTAATTTCACATACAAATCAGCAAAATCATGTGACATGACTTTCATAAAATAGGACGTGCTTGATTTATTAATGTTTTTTTAATGTTATATTTTTAATAGCGCGTAAGAAAACTTGCGCTGTTCTGTGTATGCGCTCAGAGACAGAGCAGAACACCCACTTCTGTGTGCACCTAAACGGTCAAATACACGCAAAAATATTTCAAAATGCTTGGTGATTATTCATGTAAACCCTCGTCAGTTATGTCTTAAATTATCATAAACAGTTGAGAATGAAAATACGTGTGTAACAGTATATTGGGTCTGTGTGGGGCTTAAAGCGGCAACAAATAATATTCCTTCTGCTGTCTCTGTGCTTAATATTAATAAAACATGAAAATACAAAGAGAAAAGTCACTCACTGCTGTTGAATGAAAGACTTTTGTAGTTTTAATAAGAAACAAAGCATGTTTACAGTGAAGATGCTGTTTTATTTTACATTCAAATAATTACAATCAATTTTTGTAGTATTGTTAGACTATTTTAGACGTGCATAAAAGTATTCAGTATATATATATATATATATATATATATATATATATATATATATATATATATGTATATGTATGTGTATATATATATATATATATATATATATATATATATATATATTTGTTTTTTTTTACCTTTAAATTATTCACTAATATAAAGTTTTGGACCCAGTCATAATCGTGTTAAATAATCGTGATTACAATATTGACTAAAATAATCGTGATTATGATTTTTGCCAAAATCGAGCAGTTCTAGTCTTCAGTGTCACATGATCTTTCAGATTCTTCATTTGCCTGATCCTAATGCACAAAATGTAATGCATCATTGCTGAATAAAAGTAATTTGCTCTTTTGTATCATACTCTCAATATTCTGTGGTTCCCTAGCTGGAGTTTGCTCAGTGTTATCAGGAAAAATACTTGACAGACAAACACAGAGGCCTTTTCCTCAATGCTTTTTGTTCCAGTCAAACATCAACAAGCTCTCCTTACTACACTGAAGAAACTCACACAGAGCCAGACTTTACTATCTCTGTAATGATGTTTGGAAAACAAAACATGTCAAACATGTCTTCATATCTCTGCTGTGCACAGCATGATTACTTCTTATCATTCATAACTTCAGACTAGGGATGCTCATTTCGGTTAATTTTCCTGACCGACAACCGCTGCTCGTTATCCGATCATTAACCGTTAACTGATAAAATTAGAATAATAAATTAGTTTAAAATAAAAATAGAATGCACGAGTATCTGTGATGATACATTAAAAATACAAGCAAATGTTTTATTTTAACGTGCAAACAGCAGCATACAGAGCAACAACAAAAACTGTATTGACATATATTTAAATTATCACGCATCAGCAGCGCTTCTGAGAACAGAGAAAATCTGAATGAAAAAAAAAGAATAATATAAATAGGCCTACACTAAATATGTATAAATTAAATAACTACCTAATTAAGATGACAAAACTAAAACACACTGAATCCTTTTATGCGCTTTGAAGAACTGTACCCGGTCTTAATATATTCTTCTCGTCGGACATAAAAATATATAGCAGGCCAGCCAATACCTCAGTGTGCCTAGTTTTTAACATGTCCACATGCTGTACGGATAGGCAGGACCGCTGCCTGTTAACTCTTAGATCCGCGAAAAAAACACCATCACAAAAACCGTTTCAATTTGCGGTTCGGGACTTCCATCCACTGTCATATGCGTGTGGAGAAGCGCGTGTTTTACAGCGTTCAGCAATAGCCAATCACAGACATGTATGTTGATTTGATTATCACTGTGGCCAATCAGAGGAGGCTATGTTACAATCCACTCACCAACCAAAGTGCCGGTTTCAGTTTTGCTGATTTCTACACTTTCGCGAACTCTCTTATTAAAACAAAGAAAGTGTTGGCATTATATAAATAAGAGATTAATTGTGCAGTGTAAAGGTTATTTTATTACTTTTTAATAACTTTATGAGATTGCGATGAACTACTCTAGGATGAGTGATAGCTTTCCAGTGATTGTAACGGGAGCGCCTATTACGCACTTTCTAGACTATAATTCATTCAGAATTTGAATACATTCACTCACGGATTCACTCTCTGATAACCCAATAACGCCACTTGCCATTGAGTTGCATATACTACATCTGTTTACTAAGTAAAGGTGAAGCGAAATATGTCTGTACAGCCACACTGCGCGTGTCGACATGCGCACGTGAGTAAACAGATAACTTACAAATAGCATTATTTCTTTCACCATGCAGCAAACGTAAAAAAAAAAAAAAGAATAGAAAAAAAACCTTTTAAACCGTTTAACTGATAGTAATAATCGGTTAAAATTCTTACTGTCGGTTAACGGTTAAACGGTCAATATGAGCATCCCTACTTCAGACATGTTTTTAAAACCTCTGTGTTATAACAGTTTGGATAAACTAAAGAGTGTTTAATGTAGTAATCTAATTTAAAGTCTCGATGATAAGTTACAGGGCTCTGCTATAGTAGAAAAAAAACATTATTGGTTTGTTGGAGTTTTGGTTCTTTGCCGCTGTCGCCTCTGGCTTGTTTAGTTGGGGATACTTAATATCCAGTGATATCGTATACAGTTTGAACTAAACTGAGCTGGATGACAACATCACTGAATTCAATGATGAACTGCCTTAAACTGAAAATTGATTGTTTACTGTTGTCCTTTTGCATTATTGTCACACTATTGTCCCATCTTTATAAACTTTTGGGTGACTGAACTTTCAATGGAGTGACAAATCAAACAGGTATTATTAAAAGTATCTTCATTTGTGTTTTAAAGATTAACAAGTCCTACAGGTTTGGAACATGAGGGTGAATAAATGATGACAGTGACAGAATTTACATTTGGAGTGAACTAACTCTATTATGGAGTTCTAGTAACGTCATTTAAACTCAAAGAAAGTCTCAATGAAACATTACTAAGGCTCTAATATGGTAGGAAAACCCTTCTTTGTGACATTAAGCACTTTACCAGGTGATTTGAAACTTGCTCTCCTTGACTGTGACTCATTAAGCATTCCTCATGGCTCTGCACACCAGGTGAGACTCGGGTCTGGCCAACAGTATCCAGACACACCCTGGCACACAGGGCAAATGCTAACACACACGCATACAAGCTGAACCCACTCAGATCTACTAAAAGAGCACACGCAGTCATGATGACTGCAGTTAATAACATCCACACCTCTCGCTTTATATAAAATGTCATGGCAACAGCAAAGCAACTACAGCAGTATGTTAAGCTGAACCATACTACAATGTTTGTCTGTTTCCTCAAGTGTAAACTTACATCCAAATTGCTCGCGCCATGAACCCATGGCTTGGAAATGATAATTCTCTTCCAGGTTTTAGAATTACAGACTTTAACTACAACTTTCTATTCCTCAAAGAATCCTAAAAAAAAATGCATCACTGCTTCCACAAAAGTAAAAAAAAAAAAAAAAAAAAAAAGGTTAACTTTTTCCAACAGAATTATTTTCTGAAGTATAATGTGACTTTGAAGACTGGAGTAAATGGCTGCTGAAAATTCCACTTTGCCTACACAGGAAAAAAATGCACTTTAAAATGTAGTCATCTCAGTTAATTCAGTTTCACATAAATTCACAATAAGACTTTTTACTGTTTTTGATCAAATAAATAAGCCTTTAGCAAACATACAGTTGAAGTCAAACATTTGCATACACCTTGCAGAATCTGCAAAATGGTAATTATTTTACCAAAAGAGGGGTCATACAAAACGCATGTTATTTTTTATTTAGTACTGACCTGAATAAGATATTTCACATAAAAGACATTTACATATAGTCCCCAAGAGAAAAATAGTAGTTGAATGTATAAAAATTACCCAGTTCAAAAGTGTACATATACTTAATTCCTAATACTGACTGATTCACAGCTGTGTTGAGATAGTTGTTCATGGGTTCCTTGTTTGTCCTGAACAGTTAAACTGCCTGCTGTTCTTCAGAAAAATCCTTCAGGTCACACAAATTATTTGGTTTTTCAGCATTTTTTGTGTATTCGAACCCTTTCCAACAATGACTGTATGATTTTGGACAACTGAGGGACTCATATGCAACTATTACAGAGGTCCGAATGCTCACTGATGCTTCAGGAGGAAACACAACGCATTAAGAGCCAGGGGTGTAAACTTTTGAACAAAATGAAGACGTGTACATTTTTCTTATTTTGCCTAAATATCTTTTTTTCCCATTTAGTACTGCCCTTCAGACACTACAGAAGATACTTACATGATTCCCAGAAGACAAAATAATTTAAATTGACCCAGATCTACAAATTCAAAACATTTACACCACCGGCTCTTAATGCATCATGTTTCCTTCTGGAGAATCAGTGAGAGTTTGAACCTTCTGTAATAGTTGAAATTCCTGAAAATGGAAGAACATTTGGCAGTTTAACATTCAGGACAAACAAGGGACTGATGAACAACTATCAACATTCAGGTAACAACACAGTATTAAGAATTAAGTGTATGTAAACTTTTGAACTCAACTATTATTTTCTCTTGTGGACTATATGTAAACATCTTTTATGTGAAATGTCTTATTCAGGCCAGCACTAAATAAAAAATAACATGCATTTTGTATGATCCCTCTTATTTCGGTAAAATAATTAACATTTTACAGATTCTGCAAAGTTTATGTAAACCTTTGACTTCAACTGTAAGAGACTTCAAAAACAACAACAACAAAAAATCTCACTGACGCCAAAATTAATCACGGTAGTGTTCCAAATTTAAAATTTGGCATTAGAGTAATTTTTGGTGTGAAACATTTTGTCACAGTCAATGCTGTTCTTCTGCAACATATATAAACCTTTTGTTCAGATTGACCTACTGATCAAGAAGCACATCTTTGAAAGTGAAAAACCACACTAGGTACCACTTACCTAGGAACACCTGAAAGCATTTAACACACACACACACACACACACACACACACACACACACACTAATTGCTTTTAGCTCTGAGTGAATGAGACTGTTTGTCTGCAGTGCCGTACCGGGAGTTGAGAGTTGACACTATGCATGTCTGCTATAAACTCTCAACATATCCCCTTACAATAACACATTATCCCCATCACAGTCACACACACCTTAAAAAGCTTATACAACTAACACATAGTGACCCTCTTTCATAATGAGGTCACAGAGAAGGATTGTGCGACTCTCTCGTTCACCCCACACACTGTGATTATACAGCTGAGCCAGCAAACGACGAAGAGAGCTTCAGAATTCACAACGGCCTCCTGTCCAGGAATCAACAGCTCTCAAACATCTACTCCTGCAACCTAGGGGTTAAAGATTTGGGCTAGTAACAAAACGGTTGAAGGTTTCTCCAGCAGATATTTAACAGTTCCTCAATTTGTATAAAAAGACATGTAGATAAAAAACTGGATTATGGTTTTAATGACCAAGGTCATGTTTTTGAGTCCTCGAACATGAACCTAACCTATGGATTAAACTGTATAGCCTGGATGCACTGCAAGTGGCTTTCATAAAATAGGCTGCCAAATACATACATGTAAATGTCATTTAAGTAACTTCATTATAAATTCAGACTGAGGGAGCTGTAAATAATTACTCAAGGTGGAAAAAACTGTTACAGTAATGTTTTCTTAGTAATAATCCAGGGAAGTTAATGAAGGGAATAAACATTAACAGCCAAAGTTGAAACTCAGGTAAGGTGCCATTTCATCACAAATCTTAGGGCTTAGAGTAAGTGTTTTCTTTTGGTCTCTGTCGCAATGACTAGAAACAATAAATAGCCACAAATGTTAAATGCCCAGAAATTTGAATTAGGTAAAAGTCTGTCTTTTAAAGGGATAGTCCACTCACAAAAATGAGCATTCTCTCAGTGTTGTTTTCGACCCTACTGATTTTCACTGTATGAACAACAACAGTTGAAACATTTTTCAAAATATCTCAAAGTTATTCAAGTTTGGAATGACATGAAGGTTAGTAAATGATGACAGAATATTCATTTCTGGGTGAACTATCTTTTTAAGACACAACAACTGCACGTACTTCCAGAGAGAGAATTTCACAAGACTAAGGTAATAAACAACTGAAAACACAAACTCTACCACACCATTTGAATGGAAGTTAGACTTTGTTAAACTTTCCGTTCCTGTTTACTATAATTTTATAAACAGAATGTAAACTCAGTTATGAGAGACGCTGCCCATAAAATGCAAAAGCTTGTAAGAGCAGAACAGTTTCTCTCATGCACAGGTGAAGTCATTAATAAATGAGCTTTGCCCTTTGGCACTCAGAAAGAAATTAAAAGGACAGATCCTAAAGGAACAATAAAAGAACAGAATTTCATAAGTTAAACCTAAAGTGACAGGACATTAGTGAAAAGCAGAAAATAGTAAGGGTGAGAGAAAGTAGTACGGAATAAAATGAAAATTGTTCCGTCAGACTCACATAAAGTGGCACCTCTCCCCTGCTGAGCTCCATTACAGAAGAAACCTGAAAAGAGAAAAAACACATGTATAAAACACAGTAATGACACACGCCCACAGACAAACCACCTTAAACCAAACCCATCTGTAGAAATAAGTACATAGGAGCAGAACAGACCCTCACATGTGAGTGAGAGAAGAGTTGCTAAACTCTGAGAACAAACATCTATTCGCCACAAAAACAAAACATGACATTTAACTGAACGCTGGCACAGAGGGAGAAAGAGAATATCGTTTAGGGATGAGCGAGTACAGCATTATCTGTATCTGTATCTGTATCTGTTAACCATTTGAATTATCTGTATCTGTATCTGTACTCGGAGTGGGCGGGGCCTAACCCGGAAGTGGGTGGGATTTAACCTGGAAGTTGGTCATGTTGGCTTGAAATGGGCGGGGCTTTAACCGGTATGTTATTTTAAGCATGCAATTGATATGGGTTGATCAGAAATTGTTATATTTATTGCTGATTAGAAAACTATTTACATGACAGCATCAGCATTGAGCTTCAGATCAGTGGTTTTGATCATGATAACAAACGAACCATATACAGAACAAGTTTTGCAACAATGAATACAACACATGCGGTTGCAATTATGAAGTAAAATGTAATGGACAAGAGTTTTCATTTCAACATAACTTTCTTTTTTTAACCTTGAGCAGTGTGATTTTTTATTTATTTGGTTCTTCTTTTTTTCCACACCAGGTATGTGTGTGTGTGTGTGTGTGTGTGTGTGTGTGTGTAGCTTATTCATTTGTAATATAGTTTTTTTATACCACTACTTCGAACCAGCAGAAGGTAAAAAAAAAAAAACTCAGATGAACGGCAGAGAGAGGGAGAGAGAGAGAGAGAGAGAGAGAGAGAGAGAGAGAGAGAGAGAGAGAGAGAGAGAGAGAGAGAGTGAGAGTGTGTGTGTGTGTGTGTGTAACTAATTAATTTGTAATACCACTACTTCCTTTTTTTATTTATTTATGAAATACAAAAAAGAAAGTGTCAGACACTCAGTGAGTGAAGTAAAAAAAAAAACTGGTCAGAGCCAATTGACTGTTTAAAAAAGAAAAAAAATTCTCCGACAGGCAGAGACGCGAGTCGCTTTTACCAAGCAGCACCACGTCTGAACAAACCCCGCGTTTACCAAAACTCTACTGGTTAAGTAAGTACTACAAACAAACCAAAGTAAAAAACAAACCTGAAGCTGAAGAAACCCTAAACGTTAACGGAAAAAACCCGCAAACCTGAGTGACTGTGGGAGAGAACGACAGAGAGCGCGGCGCGCTGTTCTCTTCTCAGTGTTCTGTGTGTGTGTGTGTGAGCAGAGCGGGACCGTTCACATGTCGCGCCTAAAAACGTGTGGAAAACGCTAGGCACGCCGCTTTCTTCCTTATCATCAACAAAGCGCTCGGGCGCTTGCGCTCCGGAAGCATCTGCCGTTTCTAAGCAACCATCAGCTGCGCTCTAGCTCCAAGCTTCGGTGCGCTTGCTGCATTCTGAAAAGTTGATTTGTTTGGCCCCGATCACACCGAACGCGTCTTTTAGTTCTAAAAACGCGAGGCGCACAGCACTGCCTTTTTTGGTGACTTTTAATAAAAGAGCAGTGTGCTGCGGTTTTTTTATGTTGCTAAGCAACGACCAAAACAGCTGTCCTGTCAGTCAAATCAAAGGATTATAGCGCGAGCGCTCTAAAATCTTAGTTTTTTGCTGTTAAGTAAACTGTCATATTAGCAGAAAGCCTAAATAATACAGCTCCGGGTTACCCGCGATAGACACCAAAGGTTTCTCCTCCTTTTCTGCAGTCTCCGGACATTTTGAGCAACGGTAAACTTTCGTCACCACAATAGAAGGCCCGCCTCTCTATTCATTCGATTGGACAATGGAAAAGAACGCGAATGACGTTGGGCGTTTTTCCGCTCAGAGTTGATTTTTTTTCAACTTCAGGCGCTCAGAGCGCTCCTGCAAAAACGCGAGGCGCAGCGAGAAGGGTCTGGCTGCAGACATGCACTCTCAGCGGGGCATGCGCACTCAGACACATGCACTCTCAGCCGCACATGCGCAGTTAGACAAATGCACTCTCAGCCGCGCATGCGCATTTAGATAAATGCACTCAGCCTCACGCACGCGCTCAGATTCACGCATGCGATATTTACAGTAGATCGAAGGCAGAAACACTTCAAAATGCTTTTTACAAACTAAAAGCACGAAATAAAATAACTTCCTATTAACACCGCCTGAAAATATACATGAAAAAGAAAACGTATTTTTTGGAGGTGGACTGGAAAATGCTGCTATTTAAAAGTGCCGTAAAGACTGGTGTTTCTGGTCATGGCTCGGATTTATATAAAATGCTAGTACAAACACTAATAATCAACACTCAGTCTACTTCAGTAATGTCAGATTACTTTGCATATGTGCCTGTGTAAAAGATGTGCATATTGGCAAATACACATACACATGTTCCTTATTTATAATAATTATAAATTATATTAAAATTAAACTGAAACATTATACAGTGGTCAACGTTTGAAGTGGATCAAAAAAGTTAAATTTGTCCTGTAAGACAAGAATGGTTATTGTTTTGGATTAAGGACAACTTTGATTGAAGTGCTGACCACTGTATATATAAGCTTTACAATGAATTATTAAATCATTGACTAACACCATTTATAATCCTTCATTGCACAATGAGAATTTTATGTGTATATATAGTAATCAACATTTGAAGTGGATCAAAATCTTTTATCAAAGATGTCCTAAAACCAAAACAATACACATTTTTGTCTTAGGACAACTTTGATGTACTTTTTTGATCCACTTTAAAAGTTGACTACTGTATATTTAACATTTTATAATGAATTATTAAATCATAGATTAAAAGTCAAAGTCTGTTGCTGTCACATTCAATGTTCAATGTTAAATATGCTTCCAAAACACACCAGGAAAATAATTCAACACACAGCTGTTGGTGATTGTTTACTTTAGTAAATAACATGACATGGTATTGTGACAATATGTGGGTTATTTAAGTTGCTGTTGTCAAACAATTTTAATACATAGATAAAATAAATGAAAGATTACTTACTATAACTACTATTATATTATAAAATCATTACATAAAAAATAAACTACTATGTTTTTAAATGTAGTGTTCGATAATAATATGCTCTAAAAATTATAATTATGCATGTCTTGCAAAAATTCAAAAACAAATATCAGTGGCTCTACAAGATCGTCCTTGATGAACCAGTCCAAGGCCTCAGCAGCTTCTTCATCCTCCATGCACAGTATACGAGGAAGCTGAATTGAGCCAAGATCATCCCCAGAGTTCTCCATGCATCACTGACTTGCAGTCTTAAGACACGCACCTAAGAAACAACAATGCAAAAGAGGATATATACAAATATGCTGAACAATAATGACTGCAATCCCTCTAACAACACTTTTCAAATAGACTGAACCACCTGCTTTTCCGATGCAAACTCACGGGTGAAGAGACATTTCATCTACCTAGAATTTTGAGTTTGAATCTGTTACCTTTAGTACTACCTTTTAAAGTAACTGGCACTTTTCCTGAGGAGCTACAAAGTAACATGTACAAATTACCTGAACGTATAGAAAATTACAGCACAAGTTTACCTAGTTTGTCAAGAAAACATGCTATTTTTAACCTTATGATTCTTCAAGTATGTGCTTTTACCTGAGAGATTTCTTCAAACCTCCTTTTATACAACCAAAATACAGGCTGCTGATCACCTCTCAGGAAGGCTTTGGACTCCTCAGCATAGTGGGCAAACAATTTCCATGTCTGGAAAATAGATATTGAACATTAAATGTTACATAATTCCTCTCTCATGAAAGCTTTTAATTTTCAAAAGCCAAAAAACAAAACAAAAACAACAAAAAAACAATTCTTTACCGTTCCAGTCCAAAATTCTCTATCAACATGACACACCACCATTTCCTCAGCTCTGCCATGTCCAGCTGCTCAAAACATAAAAGGTAATGGCCTTTGTAAGTTTCAGTTTCTCAGTGTTAGTGAATACTATAATAATACTTACAACTGTGTAGTCAAATGGGGCATTCAGTACATGTACAATGCAGACAATAATTGAAAGACAAGTATGTATTAAGAGCAAAAACACAAATTAACCACAAACATATTGTACATCTTTCCATCAACATAAATACACCAAAGTCGTTTCCATATGGTTGTCCAGGAAAACCCTTAAATATAATAAAAGGAGGAAATAAGCACAATTTCGTAAATAGATAAATTAGATTTAGATATAATGTATAGTATATTTAGAAAGATTACAGATTATATTTAGATGGATTAGACAGACGATAGATAGATAGATAGATAGATAGATAGATAGATAGATAGATAGATAGATAGATAGATAGATAGATAGGAGTAAAATGGATAGATAAATTAGATTTAGATAAAATGAATGGCACAAGGGGCAATGATACAAAGTGCAGCAAGTTGTGCAGAATGTGCACTTTGGTAACAGGTGCTTTAAACCTTCTAAGACTACTGATTGAAGCAGCTGTGAGCATAAATTGAAGGGACAGAAATGAAAATCATTCTGTTTAATATTCTTTTAATTTTTGTTAATTTCTTGGAGCTGTATTTCATGTCTCATTTTAAAGAACCGTTGTTAACTTTAAAATTACTTTTATTATTTTAAAAAAAAATCCATCTTCAGATTAAATAATGTTGAGTAGCACCTCGTCTAAACAATTAGAGCAGGTCAAGCCCAGTAAAACACTCATTTTTTCACCGTCTAAACAAAACTGAATTTAGACAGTTCTTCACTAATTTACCGTATAAATTATAATAGGTAACCAATTAACGTTACCACAGACGCGATATATGTGATAGATATCAGGATAGTTTTTTGATAACGTTCACCTTATAATTGAAAAAGCACTTTCACATCTCTTTATTCTTGTGCGAATGAAATAAATACACTTACAATAATCCCTTAGCGGTCGTTGATTCCTCTAATCCATTTTAAAATACGTCCATTATGTCGAGGTGCCTGTGTGTGCCTGAAATATCAGATAAATGTAAAGATCATTTTAAGAACATTTACCTAAGAATTAAAAACAACAATTTTACTTTACTTAATCTTGTACAAATAAATATACTTACAATTCCTGTGCGGCCGTTGAATCCTGTGTATCACGTTGAGAGTGCACGTCTGATTATACATGCGCGGCTGAGAGTGCAAGTGTCTAATTGCGCATGTGCGGCTGAGAGTGCATGTGTCTAATTGCGCATGCGCGGCTGAGAGTGCATGTGTCTGAGTGCGCATGCGCCGCTGAGAGTGCATGTCTGCAGCCAGACTCTATTGGGCGCAGCAGGCGGCGAAAACGTATGGGGTCAAATTTCCTTCAAAAGTATTGCGCTCACAGATCGAAAAATAACAAGCGTGAATCAAAGATTTGAAAACGCATGTAAAAATATATCGCACGCAAATGAAAATTAAATGCAAAGACATTCAGAAGAATAAAATACGTGGACACAAACTGAAAAATAATAAGCACAAGATAAATATTTATACACTTGCACGCACAAATCTGAAACTTGAATTCACAGTTATTCGTTTCACTCTTAAAATCGTGTTTTCTGCTCACATTTTTAGTTTTCGTACGTTTACGCTCTTTGCTCACTCGCTCTCGGTTCAACAATCTGCGCTTGGTTTTCTAAATGTTGCGCTCCTGGTTTCATGTAAATGAGGGCGGGCTCAAACATCACCATTGGTTCAACAGATGTGATTGACAGCCTCCTTCTCTAGCCAATCGATCAAAGCGCAGAAGTTGACGTCACTCCAATGCGTGATGGATGATTCCCGTCAGGAAAATGCTGGACAGTCTCAGTAGATTTTCCATAAGTATATTTTGTATGTTGAAAGTTGCACCCGTTTTACACCGCGGTCAAGCCAGCCGCCACCTGAATTCTGCTGCACGTCTATTTGTGGTATTACGGTACAGAGACTCGAAGCAGTCAAAAAGCTGACGAACATCTATATTCAGCGGGTAAAAATCAAATGTGCCCGAAAATAAGGGGAAACTATTTAAAAACATATCAATATTGTAGGCTTCATTAAAAAAAGATACAATTTGAATATACTTAACAGTGTAGTTTTCTTGATAAATAAAGTCATATTGTACATGTGTTATTAAAATTCCTTCAGAGTTAACATGAACACTTCAATAAATTATTTTTTCTGAATGACCGTGTCTCTATCTTTGTCAGCTTTCATGAGATTTTACTGTAGAATTTAGCAGAAAATAAATGGCAAATTCAGTCACTATTCATTACCAGTTCTTCACATGTAACACTCAAAATCCTTCATAGTTAACATGAAAATTTCTATTCATACTTCTTCAGAATACTCAAGACTCTGTCTGTGTCAGTTTTCATGACATTTTACTATAGAATTTAGCAGAAAATTAATTGCAAATTCTGTCACTATGCATTATAATGCATTAACGTTTGCATCTATATCTCATATTTTCTAAAAGCTAAGGGAGCAAAGTGTTTTTAAAATCAGTCAAATTATCTAGTTAATACAAAACTCTCATCAACATAAATTCATATAACATAATAAATGTTAATATTAAATAACCACAGTTAGTCTTTAGATAAGACCAGTAAATTACAATACTTTATCATCAACCAGGTAAAACTTCCTAATCATGTTTTCTTCTGGATTATTTTGCTATAACAAATGTGTTTTGCAGCAACCAAAAGATCAGAAGTAATTGTTAAAAAGTGAAGGATCAAGAACACAACTAAAGCAAACATTGATCACATGAATCTAAACCTCTGTTCTCAATCATAATTTAGTCAATCTGGTCAGTAGTGAATGAAGCTGGTGCTGCTGTGTGTGGAGTTTAGTCCTCCTCTGCTGAGATCTTCAGAGATTTATTGTGTTTTATTTCAGTTGATTTCATCTGAGGCTGTGACTAAGTCTGTTATAGCTGTCTTTCTGTTTGTCTCTTTGCTTCATTAATTTTGCTTAACATTCTCTTTAAGTTCATCTCTGCTTCAGTGTTCAGTTAACACTGTATTGTGGGACCAAATACACTCTGAGCATTGTTGATAGATTTTATTAAAAAATAGATTTTTTTTTTTTTTTGTATTGCATACAAAATGTAAATGCAATGCAAAAATTAACTGAGACTGTCCAGCATTGTCCTGACGGGAATCATCCATCACGCATTGGAGTGACGTCAACTTCTGCGCTTTGATCGATTGGCTAGAGAAGGAGGCTGTCAATCACATCTGTTGAACCAATGGTGATGTTTGAGCCCGCCCTCATTTACATGAAACCAGGAGCGCAACATTTAGAAAACCAAGCGCAGATTGTTGAACCGAGAGCGAGTGAGCAAAGAGCGTAAACGTACGAAAACTAAAAATGTGAGCAGAAAACACGATTTTAAGAGTGAATCAAATAACTGTGAATTCAAGTTTCAGATTTGTGCGTGCAAGTGTATAAATATTTATCTTGTGCTTATTATTTTTCAGTTTGTGTCCACGTATTTTATTCTTCTGAATGTCTTTGCATTTAATTTTCATTTGCGTGCGATATATTTTTACATGCGTTTTCAAATCTTTGATTCACGCTTGTTATTTTTCGATCTGTGAGCGCAATACTTTTGAAGGAAATTTGACCCCATAAAAACGCGAGGCGCCCAGTGCGCATAAGCAGCGCGGAGAACGCTCACTGCCAACAGAAAACCATTCAAAAGAGGCGCCTCCAACTGCTAAAACGCGTTCGGTGTGATCGCGGCCTTTCGCTTCCATTATGCGCGCGCAAGCCGCGCGTCTACATTTAAAATAACGAATTTGAGCACGCAAAAGACGCTACATGTGAACGGCCCCTAAATCTGTATGTGTGTAGGGGAGGGACGCTGTGATTAGTCTATCACAGAACGCAGACACAGTATGAGAATTTTTATTCAATCCGAGCACAGATATTGACTCGTATTACTCGTATGATACTCGTACTCGGCAAAAGTGCTTTATCCGTGCCGGATACTCGTTTCAGCCGAGTATCCGGCTCAACTCTTATCGTTCACAAGCAACAAAAAAGCCACTAGAGAAAGAGTGTTTGACATCGTTGACACTGTCCATTATGGCCAGTCATAAACAAATATGAAAAACAAGGGCATCACAATGAAACCTCACTATCTTTTTGTCCGTCCTTTCATTTCGCTGACTCATAGAGTCACCTGACTTCTCTTTTAATTAGGCCAAATCCTCCGAGAGAGATGAGAACAAAAACCTTGCCTTTTAATTGGGACATGTTCATGGTTGTGCGGACAACAGAGGGCTTAATCTTTTGATCCTCCAAATGTCAGAACACAGCGTCCATCAAAACCCAGCCCTCTCTCTGTTTAAAATGCTCTAGCCTGAGCACTGCTTCTATGAACTCTCTTGCAGTCAACAGGTGGGAGAGCTGGGTCTACTGTAAACATGAACTGTGACTGGTAAAACTGTGCATTTATGTATATACACACACACCTTTATAACAAAAAGTTCCCCAACATTCTTAAAAACATCTTTTGTGGTCCGCTGGAGGAAAAAGTCAAAGTTTGGAATGACATGAAGGTGAGTAAAAGTCCCTTTAATTATAAGCTGAGCATTTGGAGTGCTGCAAGCATAAAGTAATTTTGTAGAAGAAAGCTAATGTTTGGCTATATGAACTACACAATGGTTGCATGACTTCAGCATCACTAAGCCTCCAACAACTTGTTTAATATCTACTAGTTGGAAAGTCTGAGTTAGAAAAGTTTGCAAGAGTGTATATAACTTCTATACGCAACAATGCTGTAATTGAGCAGTATTACAAGAGTAGCCGTGCTATATGGCTGTATATTATGTGCGAGACACAAGTGTGTAAATACATAAGAAACAACAATGGAGTGTCTTTAAAAACTTTTGTGCAAACTACTTCTTTCCGCCACGGATTCAAATCTAAGTTTGACAGTTTAACAGCTGAGCCCAAACCTCAGTTACTAATTTGAAAACGTTTAGAACTAATAATGAAGGAACGTTCAGTTGCTTCACATACAAGCTAATTATATTACTGTATTATGTAAAGTCGAGTATTATGAGAGAGAGAGAGATGGACTGAGTGAGAGTGATTACCTGCATCTTATACAGAATTCATTCTCCAGCTCAATCTCATATTCACAATAAAACCGTTAAGGAAAGCGATATCTTTGTCGTACTATCCTTTCATCTGTTAAGGGTTATTTCTGATGACAGCACTACTCAGTGCATTTATTGGCTGTGTCATACAAGGTGTTTTTGAAAGTAAAAATAACTTTCTTGTTTACAAACCTGTTTTAGTCTATTTCAATATAAAAGTTTTTACTGACTCACTCATAAAAAGTCTCGTCGCCATCTAATAGTAGAATAATGTAACCAAAATCACTATCACAAACACACACCATTTCCCAATACTAAATGCTATTATTACTTGCATTTAATAAACAAGAACAGCCGTCATACAGGTTTCTAGGCAATTTAGTCAAAAGTACAAAGGCAGCGCTCTCATATACAGGATTAAATTTACATAAAATACAACTAGGGATGCACCGATCCGTATCGGCCGATCACTTGCGCGTTTTGTCAGTAAAGCCGGTTCTGTAATCAGCGGTAAATGAGATGAGATGAGATTTTCCCCTTAGCCAAAACTATTTGCTCTGGAACAAATAAAAGATTAATGAGACCAAAAACTGCCCATTAGATTTACCCAAAATGAATTATATCATGTTTAACCACTGTAGAGACATCAGAGACCACAACAAATTCCAAAAGATCTGGCCGAAGTAAGACTGTTCTTGGTGGGTTCATAAGCACTGAATGACCACTGACACCCTGGAGCTCACATCTCCATAAACATCAAAGCAAATTTTCAAACAGACATTATCTTTATTAACAAACCACATATTTGAAGTCTCAACAAGTACGTTCTTATTTTAAAAAAAACTCTTAAAACTACATTGCGTGACACGACAACAGTATTATTTATAAAATTATAGTGGATTTGGGTGTCTGCCATGACACTCGCTGTGGAAAATACTTCAAGCAGAGTGATACAAACAGTGAAACGGTTGGGGTTCCGATATCACTAGAATATCGCACTTTTCTCAGCCAGATTTGAGGACCAGAAAAAACTTTTGTATAAAAATGTATATAGTTCTATAGAACTACAAAAAAAAAAAAAAAAACATGAAAAATGGAAATGGTTTTCTAATGGTATTAGGCTGTAAAACTATTCTAGATTCTAGCTGCAGTTGTATTTTTTATAAAATTATTATGGTAGTGTGTTTGGTCAAGGTCACCATGTTATGCATTTCAGACATTAGTTCTTTCTACACAACATAAGTTGGACAGGTGGGAATCACAAAAGAAAGTGTAAATATGTGCGAGACATTAAAAACAAAAGGCCTGTTTGTTGTTTTCCCACAAACACTAGAATAGTGGGTGACTTTTCATGAGACGATGACGTCACCTGTAACTCAATACAGCCTACAGATCCAATAACGCATACGCTCACACACAAACACACTGTGAGACAGAACCATGAATACTGCATAGTTAAACAGAGGCCAACACCCCTCGTGAACATATCCCAAATGTATGTTCAATATACGTGTATATTTGTGCAAGAATGAATGAGTAAATAAGGAAAACATGAGGCCAAGAGAGAAACAGAGATGGGTGCCCGATGGTTTCGCTTGGAGCTCACAGACTCATCAACTCTGATCAACCTTTAGATAGAGACTGAGCCACTGTTACACAATCCCAACCAGCCAGGCCCCAAACGCTGGGAATGAATATCTTACCCATCTAACCCACCAATATTCCAGCAGGTGTTCTGGAGTCCAAAAATGAAAATGTTTACTTTAAGATGTCTTTCTAGTTACTCATATGTGAGTTTCTGGTTTTTTTTTTTATTGGGAAAAGCAATAATGCTTTATCATGATCTCTCTTGCACACAACAGCAAATTCAGTTTTACCTGGAAGGCATTAAAGGGGTTTGGAGTGTTATCAGGGCTTTTATGGTGTAATTGCCACACCCTGCTGTTTCAAAGACAAATAAGTATGACTTACTCTATGATATCAACTAAACTGACAGCTCTTAAAGCAAACACACACTCACACAAGAATTATACTATTCAGAGTGAGCAAAAAGACAGAGAAAGAGAGAGAGAGAGAGAGAGAGAGAGAGAGAGAGAGAGAGAGAGAGAGGTGCCCTGAGTGACCAGTGTCTGCTTCGGTTTCTCTGGGTGAAATCAAGCTGACTTCAGCCAAACGCACTCAGTTTCCACCTGCAGTCTACTGACACATGCCAGATGTCCTCTGTATCACTCTGTGTAACATTGAACCCATAACAATTACAACATGTCAAAATGGTAGCAAGGGGAAAAAAATAGGTTTTTGAGCTTGCACTAAAGTCTGGTGATGGGGTGAAACATACACAAAAACTTATAAAAGTTTGGTTCCCAGCACCAATAAATGTAATTTTGGGTCTGACTTTTCAGAGAACAAGTTCAATGTCAGTGTTGTTAACTTTAACTAAAACTTTTGTTAATTGAAACAAAGCTTCTGAAATAAATATACATATTAGATTAGAAAAAATGACTTAATAAACTGATGTTACCATGAGAACAGGCACCATAAACCTTAAAACCCTTGAAAATTGACTGCAAATTATAAAAGTTTTACAGCTTTTAAGAGAGTTTAAAAGAGAAGTCCACTTCCAGAACAAAAAATTACAGATAATTTACTCACCCTCTTGTCATCCAAGATGTTCATGTCTTTCTTTCTTCAGTCGATAAGAAATTATGTTTCTTAGGGAAAACATTTCAGGAATTATATCCATATAATAGATTTCAATGGTGCCCCCAAGTTTGAACTTCTAAAACGTAGTTTAAATGCAGCTTCAAATGGCTCTCCCAGCCGATGAAAAAGGGTCTTATCTAGCAAAACTATCAGTCATTTTTGAAACAAATTGACAATTTATATACTTTTTAACCTCTACCGCTCATCTTGTCTAAGTCTGCGTGAACTCTGTTTTTTTTCCCGTTCAATGCGGTCAATACAGTTAGGGTATGTCAAAAAAAAAACGTTTTCTTCTTCGTCAAAATCATCCTACATCGCTGTTTTACCTTTTTTTTGTAAAGGACGTTTGATCTACTTTGCATGTTCACATTGTAAACACTGGGTTGGTACTTCTGCAGCGATTTAGAACGATTTTGGAAAGAAAATGATTTGGGAGTAGTTATTTTTCGACATACCCTAACTGTATTGGCCAGACTAAAAGAGTCCATGCAGACTTAGACAAGATGAGCGTTGAAAAGTATATAAATTGTCAATTTGTTATAAAATGGCAGATCGTTTTGCTAGATAAGACCCTTCTTCCTCGGCTGGGAATGTTTAGAGCCATTTGAAGCTGCATTTAAACTGCATTTTGGACGTTCAAACTTGGGGGCACCATCGACATCCATTATATAGAGATAATTCCTGAATTTTTTTTCCTCAAGAAACATAATTTCTAATCGACTGAAGAAAGAGAGTCACAAACATCTTGGATGACAAGGGGGTGAAAAATTATCTGTAATTTTTTATTCTGGAAGTGGACTTCTCCTTTAAGCTTTAGAAGTGAAGTTCCATTTATAAGCCCTATTGTAAAGACCCTACCATAATAACAAAATGATGGATGAAATTATTCATGAAAGTCAACATTAGTCCAGAAACACTGTTGATTGAGCTTAACTTATACTGCACCTGGAAAATTCATGTAAAACACCATTTTCCGTTAGACAGCCTAAAATGTGACTAGACTAACATTAGTCTTGTGGGATATTCGCTAGCTACCCTGTAGGCCTGTGAAGCATTCTTTTGTTGCTTCTGTTTGCTCAGTATTCAACAGAGCAAAGAAGAGAGACAAAGACTGATGAGGAGCGCACTTCAAAGTGCCTTTCATGCCAGACCCTCCTATTTCTCTTTCTCTGGCCTGAAAGTGAGGGCTGGGACTCTCTCAGGCCATGCCATTCATGCAGGATACAACAGGGGAAGGAGGAAGTCAAAATCTTTCCTGATTACCAGGACACAATGCCCTCACCCCCTCTTCTTTCTGCATCCTCCAGTTTGGCTCTGATACATTCACTGGCCTAAAGTGTGTATCTAGATTTCTGTCAACATAATCATGGCTGCAACCTCAACATTGTACAAACAAGTGCCTAAAACAATTCCGATGACAGCTCTGCTAGCTACATGGCCACAGTCATAATTAAGTTTTAATTAAATGGATGTAACCAACTTGAGCCTTATTAGTGAGGAGAGATATAGTGCTGTCTAACTGCATATGTACTCAGAGTCACATTTATGTTAAAGGAGACCTATTATGCCCCTTTTACAATATGTAATATTAGTCTCAGGTGTCCCCAGAATGTGTCTGTTAGGTTTCAGCTCAAAATACCCCCAGATCATTTATTATATCATTTTGAAAATGCCTATTTTGAGTAAAAAGAAGAAACATGAATGTCTCTTTAAAGGGGTCATCCGGTGCCACATGCACTTTTACAAGCTGTTTAAACTGAAATGTGTGTTGGGAGTGTGTGTACACAACCACCTTAGAATGACAAAGATCCACCCAGTAGTTTTCTTTTAATTAAAGGAACCGTATGTAAGAAATTTATTTCAGTTAATCATAAAATGGCCCTGAAATGTTACTAGACATTAAGAAATCATGTTCATTTCAAATACTTATATCACTGACAACAGTGGTCCCGCCAGGATATTGTCATTTAAAAGTGAAAGTCGCAGCCCACAACTGATGCTGATGTTGTCATTTTGTGTTTTGGTCTGAGGCTCCACCCTCCAGCTATCCACTAATCACGAAGTCAGTAGAGTTTCGTCATCCGGGTTGCCAGCTTTGCTCTAGTTACAGCTGCAGCTATGAACGTGTCGGATAAAACATGTACGTTACGAAACCTAAAAGACCTCGTTATGAATCCGAAATATGTTGTGACAAAGTCACGTGCTAAATGCGTTCATAAAAAGCTTTACATCAATCTAAAAAAGAATTACTGTGTAGGACTCGTCACTTGCCATTGGAAGCTCCTTGTAGCAGCCTATGTTCCTGCTGGATCCTGCAGCTTAGCTGGCAACCTCGAGTCAGGGGGGAAGGGGAGGGGATACACCGTTCTACAGTAGTTTGAAAGTGATTGCAGTACCAGTTTTGGCCACATTCCTACATACGGTTCCTTTAAGTAAAATAACTTGCCTCTTCTCACATCAAGCCGTTCTCAGATGCCTGTCGTTGTGGCGTAACACCGACAGAGGCCGCTCCTGCGATAGTTGATAGACAGTAGTGTTTTAGCATAGACCCGCCCAGAGTCAGAAGTAAACTGACAGCACTGAGGGAATGTGGCCGCTGATCTACCTAAATGGGTTCATGTTTACGCAAATCATTTCTCACCATACTGCTTTAAAAACAAAGGTCAGTTTAAAGCAGTTTTTGCAAAGCTGCTGCTGAAAAATGTGTCTGTAACTATTCGTGTTCCTGCTTTATCTCCACCAGAAGAAGTGAGTGTAATTTCTTTTTATATGAATCTTTGCTAATCACCTTTTAAATAATGTGCTAAAGTTAACACGTTTCACGATGAATGCGGCTAAAGTGTAACTTACACTCTCAGAGCACATGGTTGTGTCGTCTTCTCTATGTACACCTGCCTCAATATAATTCATAATCGCACGTTTATAATCAACAATGCATTAAGGTGATTGTCTATTTACAAACTGTGTACGTTGTAGTAAAACTACATTAAGCTTAGCTTTGTAACGTTAGATGGTTTAAAACGGTGTCTGTTAATGATTAAGATGTCATGTACAATTACTTTAAATCGTTTTGGATCAGTTATAACTTCATTAAGAATGGTAACATTAACACAATACCTGCAAAAGTGTTTACAGCCCGCAACTGCATATGAGTAAAGACCATAACATTTATGTACATATTAGGATGGGATAAGTTATGTTAAACGATCACTTTTTTGCTCTCATTCAATCAGCTATAACATTACCTCAGTAAACACATTGCGTTCGTCTCTATACCTCAGTAAACACATCGCGTTCATATCTCTCTCAGTACTCTATCCTGCCAGTACATACAAAGATAAATCAAAGTGACATTAAGTTTACTAACCATTCAGACGCGTCCAGTATAAGCCATAATTGCCGAACTTCTTTGCGGGTTTCATCTTGTTTCGGTTCCAACTCCGGGTTTTAAATTAAATTTTAAATGGATGGGGTTGTACCCCCCCCCAACTGTTGTCTAGGCAACAACCCTTGTGCTATGTAATGACACGCCCCACAGAACTGAGGGGAGGGGTGAGCAGAGGTTCATATCATTTAAAGGGCCAGGTACTGATATCGCTTGCTGAGAACAGAGGCATTTTTTACCAGATAAAATTAGTGTTTTTTTACACTACCATAGAGAATTTTTAATCAAAGTATATTACAAACTTTTTATTAGGACCCTAAAGCATCATATTAACTTGTGGAAAATGGGCATCCGATGACCCCTTTAAATGCAAATGACACCTCGCACCTTAGATATTCTGCCAAAAACATCTGTTTGGTTGTCTAATCTATCACACTGAAATCATGCATTTTAATATCATATCATATTAGTTTAAACTTCTGATATTAGGTTTTCTAAACGCACAAATCTGAAACGAACGCACAGAAAGCAGCTGTTACACGGAATGTGAGTACTAAACTATTCTCTTTCATGTCTTATTGTTCTTAAACTGTTAAATACACACAAGTTTATGTTTATTAAGCACACATGAGTTAAAAAAAACAGTCGGTTATGTCTGTGAAGGTAAACAGCTTGGAAAGAAATTGCATGTTTATATTAGATCTGTGTGGCAGCAGTCTAATATACAGTAAAAAATAAATAAATAAATCCACTGATTTCTTGTCTTCTCTAAGGCTGGGACTCTAAATAGTGTTCTGTGCTCGTCTATGAACTTTGCTCGAACTTTTGCCATGGTGTTAGAACTGGTACACCGTTGTCGTTTGCGAAAACATAACAGTGGCGCTGTGGGTGAAAATGTGCAGATTAAGGGGCGGTAATATTATAATAAAATCCCCTTACAACATCAATCTGAGGAGTTTGTTTTTTAACATGCTTGCAGAAAAAGGCTTACCAAAACAAAGTTACTGGGCTGTCCTTTTTCATATTTTCTTAGGTAAATGCACTGGGGACCTGATTATAGCACTTTAACATCGTCTTCTTTATACTCATTAACATTCACACAGATTAGGGTTAAACTAAATGAGTAAGGTTTGTGTTAGAGTCACTGCAGGGCTCGAAATAAAAACATGATATGAATACTGCATGTAAATCTCACTCAAAAGATGTTTTGAATAAAAAGGTTTACCATCTATCTTCACACTGCCCCACACATTCTCCCAAATTCTTTCCACTGCTGTAAGGAACTTCTTTTAGATGTTAGTAAAATGTTTATAAAAAAGAAAGAAAGAAACTTTGAGTCTCTTTGCTCCTCAACAATTCATAAACACCTATGAGTGGTCATGAACAAATGTGTTATGTTCAATTATGGTGGATATTTCGTTTTTACATTACCCAAAATTAATACAGACAGACATATACCAGTTGTCAAATTCAGATTTCTAAATCAGAATATTACGTAATCTAGTTATGGCAATCGGGTTAAAGTATTTACATGACATTTCAGTAATAATAATAATAATAATAATAATAATAATAATAAAATTCCAGAATATAATTTGCATGTAAACACAGTCATTGTTATTGCAACTGCTATTAATTGCAGTAATGTGTACTATAAAAAAAAAACAATGACACTAAATGGCAATTAAAAAAACTACACCAACTAAAACTGAAAACTTAGTGGTGTCAAAGTTACAACTAATACTGATAAATTCATTCCACTTTTTCAACACTTCAAATAAAATCAAGTAGAAATGACAGAAATTATTCAGACAGATTTAACTGATGTAAACAAAGATATTAATACTGAAAACATTTCTAAAGCGCGCTCCAGTTCCCATAGCTGCGACTGTCAACTGACTACAAACAATGACAGCTTTCACTGGGGATTCCTTTTGCCCGGGACAACTTCACCGCAATTCCAAAACATTGTCAACGTTATTCAAAGGGGGAAAGAAGATTCTATTTTAGAAGCCGTGGGAAAAACTACTTCTCTGCACTTCAATCAAAAGCGCGTCCGCACCTGTGCAAGACAAGCGAGAACAGAACTCTTACCTCACTCCATACGAGTGTAATCTCTTCAACTTCACTGTGGAAAGCTTTCAAATTGCTTGTACAGAGTATCCTGACTCTCTCACGGCCGGTACATCCGTGTGCGTGACTTGCACTTGCACAATGCCGACTGTTTTGAATGGACACAAAGGTTATGGATGCGCCACCGGTGCTCACTCTCTTCAACGCCGTGTGTGATGATGGCCCTGCCCCCCAACGCGCACATTAGCCAATCCCACTACGGCGAAGGTTTGGCTTATGAATAGTAAGTAGGTTGCTTGACTGGACACCGTTGAAAAGGTAACCAAGCAACGTCAGTATGACTAAATTAATATTCATAAGCTAAACCTTCATCATAGTAGGATTTTTAAAGGTCCCATATCGTACACATTTCTGGAGGTTTATTTTATTTGTTGATGTCCTTAAGAATATATATTTGCGGTATAAGTGCCAAAATCCATCTCAATATATTTTTACAGCTCCTTTTTTAGGAGCTCTGTCAAAAACAGGTCGATTTTGGCCCATCTAATTAATATTCATGAGCCTCTCTTCTGATTGGCCTGTTGTTTTCTGAGTGACGCACAACCAGGCCAATCACAGGTAACTACGGTCATGTATGCTGTAAGCGTAAGCGAGCTCAGAGCAATAGAGAGAGCTGATACTCAACAGGATATTTTAGAATGATCATTAATGTTTTTTCTTTTACAAACACCGAATGCAGTAGGCTACATAACTGTTGCTTTAGTAAAGCCCCTTTCACAATGCGCGCTGATTCTGGAAAATTACGGGAACTGTGTGAACCAAAGCCAGAACCTAAAGGCAGTGTTGTAGACAGTAATGATGCACGTTATCAAGCGACTCTTCACAACGAAAAATAATGTTACGTGCAAAGTGGAATGAAGCAGCGATCATCAGGCAGAGCCAGCTCCTCACTATCAGCGCTGAAGCACAGTTTGTTCAGGTTAGTTTCAGTTTTGTGAAACGTACGCGTCGCATTACATCTCACATCCAAACGTCACGTGTCTTTATGGTTTGTGTGTAAAGCACGCACAGATCCCGGAAAACAACTGTGAATGAACCAAATTAAACAATTCCGGAACAAATCGTGGGACACATTATCCGTGTATTTACCGGAATCGCTGTGTGAAAGAGGCTGAAGTTGACGTGCCGCTGGTCTCTTACATTAACGTTGTTCTAAAGCCTGTGTAATGATCGTAGCTTGACATCTATCGACTGAACAGGGTTTTCTCCACTTGTTTTCCTGTTGTTGTTGCTCAATGGAATGGATGCGTTGTTGTCTGGGGGGTTGACAAAAGGAGGGTGGGACGTTGGTTGGTGACTGAAGGCGGTGACTTGAGTCGATCGGACGTCACATCGTTACGGAAGTCACAGCTGCTCGTGAAAATGAACAGCTACTTTAAGCAGGCTGTGTGCAGTTTACTGTGGATTGACTGTTTTGAAACTCATATGGTAGTTAGATAGCCCCTAGACCTTAGTTATCATGAAAAAAGCCAGGAAATTTTGATTTTGACGATATGGGACCTTTAAGTTCAATTAGGAGAGCAAGAGAACTACAACAGCACAGTCACGTGTTTAGGGACCATACATTGTCAGGCTGGTTTACCTAGAGGACACGTTAGTCCTTGTGTTCATCAAGTTCAGACTTGTGACAATGACATTTTGTACAATTAGTGTGTACTATAATAATGCAGTAGGCTCCATACATGACTAAACATACAGTATAAAGCTGCTAGGAGTAATAATCTTTTGAAAGAAAAATCCTTATAAACAGGTTTTGGCAAGAGGCATTACATGACAATAAATAAGTACATTTTAATGTCTTTTGAAACACTCATTATTATTTTCAAAAAGGTGTCCTTCATAAAATAATTTGTAAAACACAAAGGCTATAGGTTCTATTAATTACATGCAATTTTAGGATCAAGCCAGTGATATAGACCACAGTTGAAAGTAACCTCTCTGTTTAAGCCAGATATGATCCATGTTAAATACTAAAAATCATGTTAACATGCTTGTGAAACAGGTTATACTACCATATCACTCTTAAATCCTAAATCATCTAACACCTACTGTGTCTGGTCGGTACAGATAAAAAGACATGTCAAGAAGTGTCACTTCTAAAGTCAGAGGATCGGTTTACCCAAAGTGCCCATGGCAATTGAACAGGAAATGGAGAGGAAGTCAATCAGCGTGCCCACCCTTCCTGTCTGTTCTCCAACAGGCTGGACTGAGTCCAAGGATCACAGGCAGAATTTTACCAGAAAACCCACCAGAGGATAAAAGTGCTTCATCCATATACAGATAGAGCACCACCTAGTGGCTGACCAGTGACAAGCTGGTAGAAAATGTTAGATGAGTTTGAAAAATATTGTGCATTAAACTGAATGACAGTCATGCCATTCATTATTCGTGTGAATCCTTGGCATAATGGAGATACTAATATGTAACAACATTATTTCGTGTCACAACATAAAACCGCCAAAATACACTGTGGTGCACCCTAATAATGTTTATAATGAATTAATATTTTTCGAGGCAATTGTTTAAAGGCGTATTTTTTTGCCTCTCTGTGAACCTCTAGTTGATTTCTCTGTCTAATCTAACCCGAAAAGTAAAAAAGACAATAACAAGTGTAATTTAATTCTCACTCAATGCTGTTCTTTTAAGGCAAACAAAAAGACCGAATGAAATAACAAAACAGTAGGCCAAATCATACTGTCTGCTTATTTATTGTACTGAATGTTTTGATTTATTAATTTTACAGAATGCGCCAGTTGTTGTGATCTAATTGTGAGTTTCACTGACTAATGTGAATTTACACTGCCATCCTATGGATATCAGTGCACACTGCACCCGTAGCATTAAATGTAACTATTTAAAGACGAGAAGACACGAGGAATTCCGAACCGCAAACTAGCATACATCTTTTTAAAGCAGAAATAGTACGAGTAACATGCTAGTATGCTGTTCTGAATTAATCAATAGTGACCTTTAGCCCACGACAGGTCCCAGAAGGTAAGATTTTGTTTTATTAAATACTGACGAATCAACCCTGGTGAAAAAAAAAAAAAAAAAAAAAAAAAACAGCTAAAACCAGCCTAGGCTGGTTGGCTGGTTTTAGCTGGTCAACCAGCCTGGCTTTAGCTGGTCATAGCTGGTTTTAGAGGGGGTTTGTCCACTTTTCCAGCCATGGTCAGGCTGGGAAACCACCAGCTAAAACTAGCCTGACCAGTCTGGCCAGGCTGGGAGACCAGCTAAAACCAGCTACTTCCAGCTTTAGCCTAGGCTGGTTTTAGCTGTTTTTTTTTTTTGTTTTGTTTTTCAGCAGGGAATACAAATGTGCGTGACTGAAATAGAAGTAAATATAAAGGCAATAACGAGAACTTTTACCCTAGAACCCTACAAATGTCCCATTCTTGCATTCATTCACTCAAACAACTTTCTTTCGGCTTCTACTTCTTTAATACAGTTGAAGTCAAAAGTTTACATACACCTTGCAGTATCTGCTAAATGTTAATTATTTTATCAAAATAAGAGGGATCACAAATAATGCATGTATTTTTTTATTTATTTTTAATTTAGTGCTGACCTGAATAAGATATTTCACATTTAGTCATTCTTGAGACATGGGACAAAACATGTCCACCAATTATAACTGCTATTAGTTTTAAAAATAATACATATTTTCAATTGTAAATGCTATGGGGATTAATAATAGAATGTATTTAACACAATTATCCCCTTCAATTTCATTTGCTCATTATTATGTGAAATCTATGACACTTATTGTCTTCTCACTACATCTAAAACTGCGTCCACAGAGAAGGGTTTATTCATTCATATGCTATAAAATGGATTAAAAAAAATTTTAATGATGAAAAAGACCTTGTTTTATCAAAGGCAACACTTAATAATATCTCATATTAAAGCAAGGATGTTTTTCAGTCAGACATGTGTGTTTAATAAGGTTTCGAAGGTGTGTCCTCACTTTTTGTCAACACCGTCAGACATTACTTAAAATGTAATAAAATCAGGGAATATCAGGGGCTATCACTCTAAAAGGACCCCCTTGCCACAGTCCTCTTCTGCAGAGTACATCGATTAAGCTGTTTACATGAGTTGCTTTTAGAATATTCCTTTCATGTTCCCGTTTTACATGTTATAGTACATAGATCGATTAATGACACACATCATTAGGTCCACACGCGACACTATCAGTTCATCTTCCTTATAAACTTTTGGATGTTTCGGTTTTAATTTTACAAAAAGCTTGAAGTGGCACTGGACATATGCAACAAATATTTTAGAATGTGTGAGTTAAAATTTGCCGTGGTCGCATTTGTGCGAGTGCATGCTGTGCTGCTCCAAAGCGTCTGCTCCATACAGCGAGCGTTTCAGAGCCAGTCAGTTTTTAGGACAAAAAAAAAAAACACACGCAAGCACAGTCACCGAAAGCCAGTTTAGTTTTACTTTTTTGTTTGTTTTCATTTTGAAAACCCTGTTATCTTTGCCGTTTACCTCACATTACGCTTTGGAGGCTTTCATTTATATTTTTTATTAATTAATTTGATTGCACAGTGTTTGCGCGCCCTGTAATAAATTGTTTAGTCAGCATATAACACAGCATGCGATGGAGTCCATTCCTCGTCTTATTAGTTTTTGTTAATAAATGCTATATAAGCTAGTTTTATTTTATTGTTGTTATGCTGTTTAAATAACAAATCCATCTTTTAAGAATTTGTTTCAATCTTAAAATTGATAGGTGTAGCCTATACATGTAAGCAAAACCAAGATCATGAATTCGAAAGTAAAAGTGAAAAGCATCCTAAGACATTCCAATAGCGGAAATCCCGTTCACAAAATTAAAATCACAAATAATACTAATGAAAAAGAACGGGTTGAATGTTAAATACGTTTTCATAAAACTATAAATTATGATAACAGACAAACTATTTATCAGCAATGAGCATTGATTAATCCCATGTTGTAGCAAAAAAATAAATAAATAAAAATGAAACCAAAGCATAGCCTATGCATGTGCGACCAACTGAGAACGTTATGCAGCGTTCCAGGCAACACGTTACCCGTGTTTTTCCATAACTTCTACCCGTGAAAGTGCACTGGAAAGGCAGTCAAACCCGTGAATTCCCACCCGTGAACTCGTACTAGATCGACGCACTCCCAGTTCCGAGTTCTGACGTGACATAACCCGCGAAACAACAATAAAGCCTCTAGGGGTGCGGTGTTTATGCAAGTGGCACACGGTGGGAAAATAGAGTTTAGGACAATATAACGTTGCAGTCAAATTATTAATAATATAGAAATTATAAATGCTTGGCGTGACTTGCCTGGAATGCTAAAGTCCTGAGTCGTGGTTTGAAGACGTGATTTACGAGCTCAAAAACCTGCCTAGAACGCAGCATTAGTGTGTATCCTGTCGCAAAATGTGGCGAAAAGTCCAACACAAAGGTAATAGTGTGATTAAGGTGTGTACATGTCTTCCATAATGCGACTAAAATAGGAATACTCCACCTGTCTTAATTCGATTTGTGTTTACTTCGATTATGACTTTAGTCGGATTAAATTAACCAAAAATTTCAGTTTACATGGTTGTTTCTTAATCAGAGTATTGTCTTAATCGCATTAAAATCGGAATATTGTTGTCCATGTAAACGTACTCAGTGAGTACGTTTACATGGACAACAATATTCCGATTTTAACGCGATTAAGTCAATACTCTGATTAAGAAGCAACCATGTAAACTGAGATTTTTGATTAATTTAATCCGACTAAAGTCATAATCGGAGTAAACACAAATCGAATTAAGACAGGTGGAGTATTCCTATTTTAGTCGCATTATGGAAGACATGTACACACCTTAATCAGACTATTCCCCTTGTGTAGGACTTTTCGCCACATTTTGTGACAGGATACACACTAATGCTGCGTTCCAGGCAGGTTTTTGAGCTCGTAAATCACGTGTTCAAACCACGACTCAGGACTTTGTAGCGTTCCAGGCAAGTCACGCCAAGCATTTATTATTTTTATAGTATTAATAATTTGATTGCAACGTTATATTGTCCTAAACTCAATTTTTCCACCGTGTGCCACTGAACACCGCACCCCTAGAGGCTTTATTGTTGTTTCTCGGGCTATGTCACGTCAGAACTCGGAACTGGGAGTACGTCGTCGATCTAGTACGAGTTCACGGGTGGGAAGTCACGGGTTTGAGTGCCGTTCCAGTGCACTTTCACGGGTAGAAGTTTGGAAAAACACGGGTAACGGGTTGTCTGGAACGCGGCATAACGCTCTCAGTTGGTTGCGCTTTGGTTTCATTTTTATTTATTTATATTTTGCTACAACATGGGCTTAATCAATGCTCATTGCTGATAAATAGCCTAGTTTGTTATCATAATTTTTTGTTTTATGGAAACGTTTTTAACATTCAACCCCCTTTTTCATTAGTATAATTTGTAAGTATTTATTTTAATTTTGTGAACGGGATTTCCGCTATTGGAATGTCTTAGGATGCTTTTTACTTTTACTATCGAATTCATGATCTTGGTTTTGCTTGCATATATAAGGCTACACCTATCAATTTTAAGATTAAAACAAATTCTTAAAAGATGGATTTGTTATTTTTAATTAAACAGCATAACAAAAATAAATTAAAACTAGCTTATATAGCATTTATTAACAAAAACTAATAAGACGAGGCATGGACTCCATCACATGCTGTTATATGCCGACTAAACAATTTATTACAGGGCGCGCAAACACTGAGCAATCAAAATAATTAATAAAAAAAATAATAAAAGAAAGCCTCCAAAGCGTAATGTGAGGTAAACGGCAAAGATAACAGGGTTTTCAAAATGAAAACAAACAAAAAAAGTAAAACTAAACTGGCTTTCGGTGACTGTGCTTGCGTGTGTTTTTTTTTTTTTTTTTTTTTTGTCCTAAAAACTGACTGGCTCTGAAACGCTCGCTGTATGGATCAGACGCTTTGGAGCAGCACAGCACGCACTCGCACAAATGCGACCACGGCAAATTTTAACTCACACATTCTAAAATATTTGTTGCATATGTCCAGTGCCACTTCAAGCTTTTGTAAAATTAAAACCCAAACATCCAAAAGTCTATAAGGAAGATGAACTGATAGCGTCGCGTGTGGACGCAATGATGTGTGTCATTAATCGATCTATGTACTATAACATGTAAAACGGGAACATGAAAGGAATATTCTAAAAGCAACTCATGTAAACAGCTTAATCATATTATTGTCTTATTCAGAATAAGGTCATTAATTAGATTACTGGTGTCCATGTAAACGTAGTCAGTGTCACACAGGCTCTGCTAAGTTTTATAGTTTTAGAATATTTTAATTCTAATGTTAATATTTCGTGTGTCACAACTATGATATGTCAACACCAAACATCCAATTTCTGAGAAAATTATTTGAAATCTTTAAACCATTTTATTCTCCTGAAGCAGGTTCCATTAGCCTCTAGCATCAACAGAAAAAAAAAACAAAATGTCTACTACATGAACTCCATTTGTTTTGTGAAAGAAATGGCAAATTTGTCAACACCGTCAGATGTCACCACCGTAAGATTTTGTGTTCCAATAATATATCAAAATACTTAAATGTGACTCTTGAATAGAAGCTTTATAAACAATAACATACTCACTGTTTGTTGTGGATGTTTTAATACAGTAATTAATTGATTCAATGTATTTGATAGTTAAAATGACTACAAATTCAGGTTTTTGTCAACACCGTCAGATGTGTCAACTCCGTCAGTTCTGTCACCTCCGTCAGATGAATATTTTGATGATATTTCATTATGATATTTTATATTTGTTGTGGAATTGTTGGTCACATGTGAAAGTGTAATCTGTCTACTAACATGAGAATGTGTTTTGAAATGTTAAAAACATCTAGAAAGCTGTTAAAGATAAAGTTGAAATTATATTACACATTCCAAGTTAAAAAACACATTTTTTTTTTTAAAAAGAGAAAAGTTGGGAGGTTGTATCAAAGCATAGCTCAGTAGCTTAGTACATATAAGATACATAAATGTAGTTTCCTTTGTCTGAGTACAAAGTTTTATTTTTTCAATTTTGCACCCTGTTTTGTCCCACCTCTCAAGAATGACTGTTTACATATGGTCCACAAGAGAAAATAATAGTTGAATTTATAAAAATGACCCTGTTCAAAAGTTTACATGCACTTGATTCTTAATACTGTGTTGTCACCTGGATGATTCACAAAAAAGTTTTTTTTTTTTTTTGTTTAGTGATAGTTGTTTATGAGTCCCTTGTTTGTCCTAAACAGTTAAGCTGCCCGCTGTTCTTCAGAAAAATCATTCAGGTCCCACTGATGCTTTAGATTTTCAGCATTTTTGCTGTATGATTTTGAGATCCATCTTTTCACACTTAAGGGACAACTGAGGGACTCATATGCAACTATCACAGAAGGTTCAAATGCTCACTCATGCCTCAGAAGGATAAACGATGCCTGGGGTGTAAACTTTTGAACAGAATGTAGATGTGCACATTTAGCTTATTTTGCTTATTCTGCTCTTAACGCATAGTGTTTCCTACTGAAGCATCAATAAGCGTTTGAACCTTGGATCTCAAAATCATACAGTCATTGTTGGAAAGGGTTCAAAATCAAATACACAAAAATGCTGAAAAACCAAAGAATTTGTGAGAACTGTGTCTTTGTGACTTTTAAAGTGATCACAAATAAGAAACAAGTGGCGGCATGAGAAGTTAAGAGAATTAATGGGTGGTTTGATATATAAAATTAAAATAAGCTATGTTTTGACTGGCGATACGATTTTGGCCTTACTTGAAAATTAATAATCAACATTAATGTAACCGGACAGTCACTGCATGAGGTGGAAGGGAAGAAATCTCCCATCGAGCAAACCACCATCCTTCCTGTGGACTGGAGCTGGGCTGTGACCCAAAAAGTGCCTTTAACCCTCTGATCTCTCTCATGAGCAAATGCACACACAACACCAACCAACCAACAAAAAAACAAAAAACAACAACAACAACAGTCCCCCCTCCATCACGATATCTTTCTGTCTGACTTCCTCACTCTATAAGAGAGGTGGGATCACGTCATGGTCCACATCCTTGCTGTGAAGAACAGCAGGGGACCCAAGAAAAGATCTGCCACAAAAGCTCAAAAAATTCTATTGAGCGGAAGAACATGAAACAGTGTTCAGTAGGGTCTCACGTTATCATCCAATTCATCAAGCAACTCTCCCACTGCTGCCCCGCTTTGGCTCCTGATTTAGTCACACCATCAGCCCCAAATGACAGATCCTCAATCTCCCATCAGCCTCCTGCATGTTCTGACATCCCAACACACAGAGAATAAATGCAAAAATAAATCAACAGGCTGTATACTGTGTATTCTTTAGATGTTGTTTATTGTAGATGTGTATCCAGCCTCCAATCCGAGTTTAGACCTAAGTCTAAATTTGACCCAGGTGTCCAAAACATGATCTCTGGGAACACAAGAGCTCTCATTCCGTGTAACCACAACTGCACTCTCAGTGGCCTTTCGCTCTTCAGTCAGGCAACAATCTCTCTTGGCTGGCCTGAGCCCTCCATTGGCACAGCAGCAAGCACATTTACCAAGCAACATTTCACAGCACTTCCTTAAAACTTTTCAACTAGGCCTACCAAACTCAATCAGAAGTCACTGAACAGGATAATTGTAAAAAGCAGAAATCTTTGGATCACTGGTAACAGGAGATCATTTTCCACTGTGACACATAGGCCTAAATGTCATATTTTATTGTTTGTTTCCCGCTTTTGCTTGTTTAAAATATAACACTTTCAAGTCACACATTTGCTGATCTATGCAAATCATTTGTACTTTAAAGGAGTAGTTCACTTTACCGAAAAAAAATTTACAGATAATGTCCTCAACCTCTTGTCATCCAAGATGTTTATGTCTTTCTTTCTTCAGTCGTAAAGAAATTGTGTTTTTTTGAGGAAAACATTTCAGGATTTCTCTCCATATAATGGACTTCTATGGTGCCCCCGAGTTTGAACTTCCAAAATGCAGCTTCAAAGGGCTCTAAACGATCACGACCGAGGAAAGTAAAATTCATGAAGACTGATTTTTTTATAGACTTTATAGACAGATAAGTTGAGAGTGATTCTTAAAGGACCAGCACCATATTCTCTTGTAGCACTCTTTCAAGAATTTTTCATCTAGAATCTGGCAGTGAATTTTTAGTCCATCTCTGCAAGACAGACTTTTTAGGACAAGAGATGAACTAAAAAATTGACTAGCAAAACTAACTGACAGATTCTATTCACATTTATGTGTGCTAAATTTTAATCTTTTACTTTTGTCTGTCATCATGACTCGCTGGGAAAGCCATGCTGTCTGTTACAGAATTCACAATTACATCACACTTTGTTAAGTCACAAGTCTTTTTATGTCACAATTTCGATGTCACAATTCTGACATTTTAGGTCAAATTTAGACTTTGTACTTGTGATTTGCCAAAGCATGTTTTTTTTTCTGAAAATAAGCCCTCTATAGGGCCTAAATAATAATAACAACCAAACTTTAAGTGTTCACACACAGTTGTGTGAAAACACAACTTATTTATTTATTTATTTATTTGTGCATGTTTGTGACACTTTAATGTTTCAGATCATTAAACAAATTTAAATATTAATCAAAGATAACACAAGTAAACACAACATGCAGTTTTTAAATGAAGGGTTCTTTTATGAAGGGAAAACAAAATCCAAACCCACATGGCCCTGTGTGAAAAAGTGTTAAAACATATAACTGTGGTTTATTACACCTGAGTTCAGTTTCTCTAGCCACACCCAGGCCTGATTACTGTCACACCTGTTCGCAATCCAGAAATCAGTTAAATAGGACCTGCCTGACATCCTCAAAAGCTACACATCATGTTGAGATCCAAAGAAATTCAGGAACAAATGAGAAAGAAAGTAATTGAGATCTATCAGTCTGAAAAAAGGTTATAAAGCCATTTCTAAAGCTTTGGGACTCCAGTGAACCACAGTGAGAGCCATTATCCACAAATGGCAAAAACAGGGAACAGTGGTGAACCTTCCCAGGAGGGGCCAGCCGACCAAAATTACCCCAGGAGCGCAGCGGCGACTCATCCAAGAGGTCACAAAAGACCCCACAACAACCTCTAAAGAACTGCAGGCCTCTCTTGCCTCAGTTAAGGTCAGTGTTCATGACTCCACCATAAGAAAGAGACTGGGCAAAAATAGCCTGCATGGCAGAGTTCCAAGACGAAAACCACTGCTGAGCAAAAAGAACATAAAGGCTCGTCTCAGTTTTGCCAGAAAACATCTTGATGACTCTGTGGACTGATGAAACAAAAGTTGAACTTTTTAGAAGGTGTGTGTCCCATTACATCTGGCGTAAAAGTAACACAGCATTTCAGAAAAAGAACATCATACCAACAGTAAAATATGGTGGTGGTAGTGTGATGGTCTGGGGCTGGAAGACTTGCTGTGATAAATCGAACCATGAATTCTGCTGTCTACCAAAACATCCTGAAGGACAATGTCCAGCCATCTGTTCATGACCTCAAGCTGAAGCGAACTTGGGTCCTGCAGCAGGACAATGATCCAAAACACACCAGCAAATCCACCTCTGAATGGCTGAAGAAAAACAAAATGAAGACTATGGAGTAGCCTAGTCAAAGTCCTGACCTGAATCCTATTGAGATGCTGTGGCATGACCTTAAAAAGGTGATTCATGTTCACAAACCCTCCAATGTGGCTGAATTACAACAAAGATGAGTGGGCCAAAATTCCTGCACAGCGCTGTAACAGACTCATTGCAAGTTATCACAAACGCTTGATTGCAGTTGTTGCTGCTAAGGGTGGCTCAACCAGTTATTAAGTTTAGGGAGCAAACATTTTTTTCACACAGAGCCATGTGGGTGTGGATTTTGTTTTTCCTTCATAGTAAAATTTATTCAAAAACTGCATGTTGTGTCTACTTGTTTTATCTTTGATTAATCTTTAAATTTGTTTGATGATCTAAAACATTAAAGTGTGGCAAACATGCAAAAAAATAAAAAAATCAGGAAAGGGGCCAACACTTTTTCACACCACTGCAATTAGAATAATTTATGCATATAGAAAACAAAAGATGAAAAAAAGAAAGACCCTAGAAACATCAAAAGCTGACTGTGACAAAATGAATGGCTATTTATATATAAATTACAAAATAAAAAGTATGCCTGAAAACCCTGGTCATGAAATATATAACCTTAATAATGGTCTGTAGGCCTACTAAGCAGCTTACACAAAACTGCTGCATATTTGTAAACCACTCTCTGTTTATTTTGTGCCTATATAGCCTATTTTTTTAACTATTAATCTCCTCTAAGGTTCAGAAAAGTTTTCAACAAATACTGCATTATTTGTGTTTGTGTTGGAACAGATTATAAGTTGTTGTTTTTTTTTTTGTTTTTTTTACTTGGATTAATCAAATTCTTTAAATCACTTCTAATCCTATCCGGCATACAAAACAGAGTTTGATTATTCAAAGTGCTCTAACTCAAACAATGCAAATTCACCCTTTCGTATTTGTCCAAGATCATTAATACCTACGATTTTCCATTGGCTCAATCAGCATTATTGTTTTGTTCTAGGTAATTACAGAAATAGGTCAAATGTTTATAATTATGCTTTGGAATTGTTCTATTCAAGCTGCGGACAGTATATAGCCTTGCCATTTTCATAGGGCATCTTCTTTGGAGTTTTGGTCTCGTATATGCAATAAACCAAGTATGATCCATGCAACTCAACAGTGTGCAGTAACTGAAAATAACCTTTGTGAACATCATTAGTAATATCAAAACTAGAATATGGTTCAGTATGGATTGAGATGAAATTTAGTTTTGACTGGCCTTCTAGTGCCACAAAAAGATTAGTGGAACATAAGCTGGCTAAGTCCTAAACAAGAGCTTAAAATGCTGCCTCATCCCGCAAAGTCCTTAATCATTGAGTTAAGAAATCTCCACTTTGGAGCTTTAGAGGCATGTGTGTGAATTAGTCTCACAGTCAACTCAAAACAAACAAAGAGTTAAAGCCATGAAACACGAGGGGTCAGAGTCAAGCAAAAACAGCAAGCAGCTGAATTAGATCCTTCAGATCAGCTTCTGCACATTCAAGCTTGGCTGTTGAAATAATTTTATGTTTATTTATTTATCTTTAAATGTTTTATTGTCTTAAAGTATGCCCTAAGAAAAAAAAAATAGTCCATCACAGTTACAGTGTACAAAACAATTGGCCTTACAACTATTTTTTTTTTTTTAACATTATAGGATCTGGCTGTAACTATGCTATACTACCTATTACCAAAGGGGTCGCTGTTCTCTCAAATGTGCCCCAAAGCTTTCTGTGATGTCTTACAATTCAATAGTCCAACAAAGAAACAGTAAACTTTACATCCAGGATGATAAAAGACAGAGAATATAAAAGGCATTTTATAGTTTTTTTTTTTTTTTTTCTTTTCAAAACTTGGTTTCTATAAAGCACTATGACAAAGAACACAGTGATTAATTGACCTCAAAAGCATTTCCATTTGCTGTGTGTATTTAAAGACTGGGGTTGGAGGCTGGTAATAGTGTCGGTTTCAATCACTGCCCTAAAATTCCTTAATTTACACAGGGGTCTGTACAAACAGTGCACTAGAGAGCTGAGAACACAAAAGTGAATAGGGCTTAAAGGCTGCTAAAGCAGAACTTTGACAGGTTATGTAGAAATATTAAGTATATCCCATGTAATCTGATTAGCATTGTGCAACCAGAGGGGAAATCAACAATAGAAATGCATGATCACAGAGCAACTCAATAGAGGAATAGAAAATCACACAGTGATTGTGATATATAAACTTCAAAAGCAAAATAAGGTTAAGCTGCTTTAAGTTTGCATTCATGGAGAAAAAAAAAGGTTTCCAATCAAAATTTTCATGTTGTCTTCATCAAGCATCCCTTACATACTACAGCGAGAAATGCAGCACTGATCAAATTGCACTGAACATTTGAGCTGTACCCAAGCGGAGAATGGAAATGTTATTATCCTGATGTTTTCGCAGTGGTTTGCAGTGGGCCAGACTCTAGTCTACTTTGTTTCCTTTTCAGTTGTTTGGACCAGATTTTACATAAATATTTAGGCATCGCTCCACTCGGTTCTGAGAATGGCTTTGATAGAGGATTACATATCCAGCGACCACTAACTCCAAAATTACACAAATATTTTGCAATAAACAAATGACAAGAGATCATGAGCACACATACTCAAAAAAATCACTGAAGATGTCATGCAAGATTTGCTTTAGACTCCAAAGCAAACCCATCACTCATGTTAGAACTCATGTAATAAAGAATAAAACAAACAAACAAATAAAAGTATAATTAAATAAATAAAAGCCTGCAATTGCAGAGTAAATAGTTGGATAAACACAAAGCAGGTATAGAACCTTGTCATCGCAGTTTGAAACCATTAGACTGAATTCAGGTAAATTGGGACATATTTTACTATTGAGATGACTGGTAAAAAATGGCCCAGTTATCCTGAATTAAACCTACCGTTTTGTTACAGTAACTTCCGGTAGGGTGTTTCTTGAACTTATCCACCTTTTTCTCCAACGCAGAAGTAAGCCAATGGGTGAAACTTCCAGTTCATTATCCACTGTCATGATTTGGTCAGATGCGCGGCCATATTGGCAATACTTGGATGTAAACAACAGCATGGATTGAATGGATAATGTACTACTGAATACATTTAAACTGTCTAAACCCCTGAAAAAAGTGTGGAAGCAGCTAAATCATGTAGGGAAGGACTTAGTAAGCAGGAAGGCCACAATATTTTGACAAACTAAACTTCCCTGCTGAAAAAAACAGCATATGCTGGTTAGGTATGTTTTGGTGCTTGGATGCTGGTTTTAGCTGGTTTATGCTGGTCCTTTGCTGGTTTATGCTGGTCCAGCATTAACCAGCTAAGGAGCAGTATAAACCAGCAAAGGACCAGCATAAACCAGCTAAAACCAGCATCCCAGCACCAAAACATACCTAACCAGCATATGCTGTTTTTTTTCAGCAGGGTCAATAGGTGGTAAAGACATTTACGAGCAGGATGAATTAAAATATTAGCCTAATATTTCCTATCTGACTGTAAATGATAAGAACAAACACGAATGTTGTCAAGATTCTTGCCCTGGAAATCCTGGTTCAGTTTGGCCAACTACAAACGCCTTTTGTTCCTCAGACAGTTACGCACTCTTCTCCTTGATTTGTTTTAACTTTTGGCAGTATATAGTATTCCAAATGGTTTTCCCGGTCTGACCGATTAGTACAGCCCAAAATATGTCAATAATTGACTATTTTCAGCAGCGATAATGAGCAAAATATGTGAGTTTCGTTCGGTTCAGTGGCAATGTTATGTTCAGTGCTGTCAATCTGGCCGATTGATGACGCAAGAAGAATAACGACGTGCTGTAAACTGTAAAACTGTTTGGACTACAAACCAGGGTGTTCATAATTAAGATAATACGTTAAAATAACATAATATATATACATTGATATAATAAAATATCAAATTAAAACGTGCTAAAAAAAATAGTTGGGACACCAACCCATAAAATACAGCTGTACCCATTCTTATGGAAAAAAGGTGGATAGGTCACATTGGAAACTTTGAATCCACTCTTATGATTTATTTATGCTTCTTTTTAAATTATTTTAACATTTAAAAGTATTGTTTTACTTTTGTCCATAACCCAGACTTTCATTATGAAAATACTAGAGTATTACAAGCTTACAATTAGCCTACTATTTGATTTTTGAAGCGTCAAATACATTTTGAAGTTGAAATATTTAAATATTTATTGTAACATTTATAGGCATTTATATAGCGTCGATAGTTGAAGACATAGCAGTGACAATCACATTTTACCATTGGTACATATGTAATTACAATGTTGTTTTTTTTGTTTTTTTATTGATGCTTGAACAAATAATACAAAAAGAACAAAGCCAAGGGATCACATACAAATCCATAAAATAATGACCAATAATTTAAATTAAATATTAATGACAAACAAACATATACACATTAAAAGTAAATTGATACAAAGGGAAAAAAAACAGAATTTACATGAAATTACAATGATATTACAAAGAAATTGAAACAAACACATATAAGGAAAGCATCTACATACACAGGTTTTCTTTAAATAACTCAGTATAATAATTCAGGAATCTTGTTTTGTTTTGTTTTTTATCAGGTGAAGTGATTTTAGAAGTGATTTTATTTCAATTTTAAAAAGGGGATAAGAAGGGGAACTTTTTGAAATTTTTTGTTTGTGAATTAAAAACTTACCATATAAAATAAAAAAGTTTATAATATGTTCCAGGGGTTTATCTTTAGATGTAATTACAATGTACAGCATGCCTTTCCAAAACCAGAGCCATATAAAAAGAGAGTTGCGACACTCCCATAGGCTTCCATAGGAACTGAGGAATGCGGAAGTAAAGCGTGTCATGGAGCGGTCAATAGTTCCAAACAACCAATAGCTCCTTCATTGAAGCCCATTCATTTCAGCGCTTCTCAAGCACAGTCGCAAGTATATTGAAGAAATTACTGCATTTCTTTACATTTTAACGCATCAGTTGACCTCTCGAAAAACTGGCCAATAGTGGTGTTTTATGAAGCGTGTTATAGTTAATGTTTATCGTCAAAAAATAAACAGTTAAACTGTAAATGCAGCTGGATAACGTGAGAAACACCGTAATAGCGACCATAACCAGATACTAGTTGTCATATTTTTATGTTTTTAGTCTTTCTGCAATCTTTCTCTCACTGTAGGAGGTTGAATGAGTTTCAGTAAAGACTGCATTCAAGAAACACGATAAAAATGTATGCTGAATGCAATTCGTTGCCTTGTGTTTTTTTAAACATTATTTTCATCTTTTCTATTATGTTAAATGCCATTTTTGCTTGCATTTTATAATATTCACTTATGTTGTATATTTGAATATCATAAAAAAGAGCATGCAGATGTATTTAACCTTAAATATTACACTAACTGTAATATAAATACTATATTAGAAAATGTTATCTTTTAAATGGTCAGGATCATTATTGCACATATTAAGTACAAAAAAACCTCCTCAAAATATTTACTAAATAGAACTTAACTATATATATTACAGTTATTTAATTGAATAAAAGTTACACTTAAGGTGTTTGGTCACATTTGACTGCCAAAGAGTATGAGAACATATTATGTCTCTTTATCACTCCCCAGAATAAAATGCGATTGTAAAGCGTATTCAGAGAAGTTATCAATACACAATCAATGCACATTATGTGTTAATAATTACTCGAAATTGCTGCAAATATAGTAAAACTGCTGTCTATCCTATTTAACTCCATTCAAACACATTGACAGCGCGGAGCTGTTTGGAACTATTGAGAGCTCCATGAACCACGTGACCGTGCGGCGGCGAGATCAAAGCGTGTCGCAACTCTCTTTTTATATGGCTCTGTCCAAAACCAACCAACCGTGAACACGCTTGACTCCTCCTTGTCTGCTTTCGAAAAAACTTTATTTACACGCAACCTCAAGAACAACCCGTCATTTCAAAACAAACGATATTAATAAACTCGGTAAGTATATATGATTTCATTATTTAAAACAGTCGACGGTTTACATTTGCGGTAAAACGTTCAATAATATGTGTTCAACAATCATTTTCAATGCTGAAATGAAACAGTAGGCTCAGCCCGTTAACCCTGCGTTAGAAATCATGCTGCAATATGAGCTAACCCGGTGACTCTCGTATTCCGACTGTTTTTTAACTGAGGAAATGCACATTCTGGATTAAAGAAGCATTTATACAGTAGAGTTTCACTTCCGTTTCATTGATAAATAATGTTACAGTGTAACCTATAACGGTTTATAATGGTTAGCTGCCTGGCTAACCTTGTTTTGGTCACACTGAAATAAAGCGCGTTCATGTGAGATTATATTTGTTTTCCAGGATTAAAGGGCTTTTTAAACGTGCATGGTTTAGTTTTCAGCATGAAATCTGTTATAATACTATAATAATAGTCATGGAGTCGTCAACTATGGGTTTATAGCATTGCTGTTAGTGATGGTTGTGAGGTTATAGAATCTGAGGCCAACTCATGTTTATATGAGCTATAGTGTGTTAATCAGATTTTTCCCATATTTCAGCTAATGCAAATTTCTTTCTAAATATCCCAGGGACTAAAGCTTCATTCTGCATGAAAGCTAAACATCATCCACTTTCTACAAAGGTTTGATTCAATTTCAGGAAAAGACTGTAGTGGCTTCTATTGGAATATCACAGATCCTGAGCGGCCAATGGCATCAGAGGAGATGGAAGGTTTGTGCCCATTACCAGAGGTGACGGGCATCAAGGTGGAGCCGTCAGTCGGCATTGGCTCAGCAGAGGATACTAACTCACAGAATGCCATGGGCATTAAGTTTATATTACCGAATCGCTTTGACATGAATGTGTGTTCACGCTTTGTCAAGTCACTAAACGAAGAAGATAGTAAAAATATCCAGGACCAGGTGAACTCTGATCTGGAGGTGGCCTCTGTGCTATTTAAAGGTAAAAAAGATGAATGGAGCAAAATGACCTTTTCTCAGTGAATATATTTGTCATAGAAGTCTTTAAAATATCCTCTTTTGATTTTCTTACTTTCTCTACAGCGGAATGTAATATTCAGACATCTCCCTCACCTGGTATCCAAGTTAGGCATGTGTACACGCCATCAACCACCAAACACTTCTCTCCGATAAAGCAGTCCACCACGCTCACCAACAAACACCGTGGAAATGAGGTCTCATCCACACCGTTGCTCGTTCACTGTAAGTTTTTGGCTTTCATTTTACGAGACTGCACTTTAATATTTGTCAGCCTACTTTTTAAAACTATAATCATGACCATAACCATTTTTTCTCTTTTCTAGCACTGTCTATACATCAGTTGGCAGCACAAGGAGAAATGGTGTTCTTAGCCAGTCGAATAGAACAAGGCTAGTTTGTTTGTATAATTCATGTGAAGCATTTTTACATACACGTACAAGTTACATACAAGTTTGGTGTTGTAAATGTTTTTAACGTTTCTTATGCTCGCCAATGCTGCAGTTATTTGATCCAAAATACAATAAACAGTAATACTGCAAAATATTATTACAATTTAAAATGTTTTCTAATTTAATATATTTTAAAAGTAATGATAGAAAAGCTGAATTTTCAGCAGCCATTACCTGTTCTCAGTGTCAAATGATCCTTCAGAAAATCATTTTAATATGCTGATTAGGTGCTCAAGAAACATGTTGCTTTAATATCAATGTTGAAAACAGTTCTAAATATTTTGATGGAAACCATGATCAGGATTAGTTGATGAAGAAGAACATTTATGTAAAACAGAAATCTATTTGTAGCATTTCAATCAACCTTATGATTCCTAAATAAATTAAAGTATTCATTCATTTCAAAAACAAAACAAAAACATTTGATTGACCCTAGACTTCTAAACAGTAGTGTCATTTTCTTTAAAAATGTCTTAAAATCAAAACAATACCCATTTTTGTCTTAGGACAACTTTGATGAACTTGTTTGATCCACTTCAAATGTTGACTACTATGTATATCTAAGTTGATGTCTAAATTTGTGATAAATGAGGAGTTGACCCTTACCTTTCTGTTTTGCTTTGAATTAGAGTCTGTAATAAACCTACAGGATGAGGAGGGATTCACTCCGCTAATGTGGGCAGCAGCTCATGGACAGATCGCTGTGGTGGAGTTCTTGTTACAGAGTGTGAGTGCATCATACACACTCAATACATCATTTCTTCAGTGTTTTCTGTTTAACTGTACTCCAAATATACCTGCACAAATCTATCAGTTAGCATTCCTTTTCTTGTCAGTGGGACGAATGCTCAGTTGCTGCCATCTTTGTTTCATGAGCTCACTGTGATTTTTTAAAGGGGTCATGAACTGAGAAACCAAAATTACCTTGATATTTTGACATATAAGAGGTCATTGGATTATAAAAACAAACTAAGGTTTCCGAGCTTAAAACTTTCTTGTTAGTCTAAAAACAGCTTATTGAAGTCAGTCTGCCAAAACGACAGGTTGTGGAATGTGCCACTTTATGAGGTAATAGTGTGACTGCACACCATCTCCGCAGAAGAGGATCAACACCTGCTTCTACATCACTGCCTGTTTAGCCCCATCCACCGATTTGCATATGTAGTGTAAATAACAAGAGGTGAACACAAGTCTATGCAGAAACCAAGCGATAAAGATGACTCCGAATACAAGAAGACTCTGTGCAGTGCCAAGTTGTGATAAAACAGTCTTTGTATTGCCTTCCCTGAGATCCCAATGTTAGGGAAGAGTGGATGAACTTTATTTTTATTGAAGTTCCAGACTGCATCAGTAAGAACTTCGTCCTCTGTTCACTTCATTTTACAGCGGATTCATTTACAAATAAGGCAAAAAGTGGGATTTTCAGAAAGATAGAAATTAAAAGCCATTACTGTGCCGAATATATTGAATTCAACAGTAATGTTGCACAACACAAGTGCAAGTAACTGTTTTATTATGTGGTCGCTATTGCTTTGTTATTACAGAATGTTTGAAATGTACTGAGTATTTGTGTTTTTGACCTAAATCACAGCAGTGTCCATCTATATGGGGCAGCTGTGGCCTAATGGTTAGGGAGTCGGTCTTGTAACCCAAAGGTTGCAGGTTCGAGTCTCATGTCCGGCAGGGATTGTAGGTGGGGGGAGTGAATGTACAGCACTCTCTCCACCCTCAATATTACGACTGAGGTGAGTCCCTTGAGCAAGGCACCGATCCCCCAACTGCTCCCTTGGCCTCACTTCACCTCCTTTCCTTTCCTATTAGGAATGTAGGCTGTCAAACAGGACAGAAAATAGCCTATTACTTTCTAAATTATGAGGTTTTTGGTAAAAAAAAACAAAAACCTCAGAAACAGTACAAAACAATAAAAAAGGCAATTCATGACCCCTTTAAATTTTGAAATTTTAGCCAAAAAAATTACCTGACGCACAAAGCAGAAACTTTTATAGCTGAATCTCCAAATACTCACAGCTCTTTGCTTTCAGGGTGCAGATCCACATCTCTTGGCCAAGGGAAGAGAGAGTGCACTGTCACTGGCCTGCAGTAAAGGGTACACAGATATTGTTAGAATGCTTATCGACTGTGGAGTTGACGTCAATGAGTATGACTGGGTAAGCAGTCACATTGTTGATTCCTGAAGGCATCTAAAACTATGACCTATGAATGGCAATCTTGTGTCTGTGACTATCCACCTTATTCTTCAACGCAGAAGCCAATGGGCGAGACTTAAGGTTCATTAGCTGCTATAGGGAAATAACAAGAAGAATAACGTGCAGTAAACATAATACATTAAAACAATATGGTAAGACATAACAATCAAGCAGCAAAATGCTGTTTTGTACAGCTAAAAATATCTGGACATGGATGAGACCAGAAGCCAGGCTCATAAAATGTACAAATGGCCGTGCAGTCTTATGGGAAAAATAAGGTGGATAGTAACCTTTGCCAGAATATGCTGGTAGTTTTATAGCAACGCTAATGGATGTGATAGGTTTGAGTAGGAGTCTGTTTATTTCCTAGTATTGTTATATGGTGTGAATATACTTCTCACTCTGAGGTTGAGTAGCCAGATTCAATGTTTGTTTAAGCAAAAAAACTGATTTGCAATTAAGGCAGTGCTTTTATGTTTCCAGAATGGTGGAGCTCCAGTACTCTATGCAGTGCATGGTAATCATGTTCGCTGTGTGGAAATCCTCTTAGGTAAAAGCTTACTTTGAATTAGTTTCATTTCACTGCATTCCAGCTTTTAGGTATTCTTTATAGGTTTGGTTAACTGTTAATATTACTTCTGATCACTGGACAGAGAGTGGAGCTGACCCAACTATGGAGTCTGACTCTGGGTTCAATGCTATGGACATGGCTGTGGCAATGGGACACCGAAATGGTAACTATAACATGATTATCTAAATTGTTAAAGGGGTCATGAACTGAAAAAAAAAAATTCCTTGATCGTCTGACATATATTATTGTACTATAAAAACATCCTATAAGTTTCACAACTCAAAACCTTCTTGTTAGTCTAAAAACAGCTTATTTTGAAGCCAATCTGCCCAAACAACAGGTTGTGGAATATGCCACTTTATGACATAATAGTTTGTCTAAACACCTGCTTGGACATCACTGCTTGTTTAGCCTCACCCACCGACTCGCGCACGCAGTAGGTAAATAATATCGAGAGGCAAATGCAGGTCTATGCAAAAACCAAACGATAAAGATGGCTACAAAGACAACAGGACACTGGGCAGTGCCAAATTGTGAAAAAACAGTCATTCATTTTTACCCCAGATTAGTCAATAAACAATGCACAATTCGACACAGGATTTTCAAAGATTGAAACTAAAAGATAATGCTGTGCCACACAAGTGTAACTATTTTTATTATGTTATCACTATTGCTTTGTCTGTATTTACTCAAACTTGGCTTTCTTAAGACATGACAAGTTGAAATAATTCATATTAAGACTATTATACCTGTTTTGTGTTGGTCTTACCGTCATTGTAATTCTTCATATTGTTGTTTCCCAGTTCAACAGGTCCTAGAGGCTCATCTTCTGAAGCTTCTGCAAGGAATCAAAGAATAACCGTAGCAACTAAGCAGAAATAGAGTGAATATTTGAGTGTTACGTATGATGAAGTGGACAATGTTATTTTACGTTAGCAGAACACACTTTATATGAAGTTAGTCATTTTCTAAATTCACCGTTGAAGATGCGAATGCGCAGATCAACAAACACATGGCAAATAATGACATCAGAACCTCAGTGTTTTGAATCTACTGACATATGTGGTTTTTATTTAATGTGTTGTGTGTTTTAGGTCACTGATCTTTACCTAGTTGCAATGTGTACTTGAAAAGATATTTATGTTGCCGTTTCATGCAAAAATTAAGTTTCATATTAAACTTGACTGGTATTATGAATAGTTCATAAAACTAAGTAAATCCAAGTCTGGGCACTTTACAATCAATCAAGTGGAAAAGGACATGGTGAAAACATGTTCAACTGTCACATCTATTACTGTTGCACCAGCAGGTTTTAAGACTTTGGGTTTCCCTCTTTTAATGTATGGTTTGTGCTACAACACTGTAAATAAACCTAATTTATACTAAAGGATGTGTCTGATTCATGTCTGAAAAACAACTTTTAAAAAGTGCCTTATAAAGTAGAAATCCACTGGATTTCTAACACGAGAGTTTCAGCTTTTATGCACTAATCCCTTAGGAAATATCTTAATTGTGGTTGAAAATTATTTGTTTCAAGTTAACGGCATAGACTGACCTCATCCCCAATTACAACAAAAAGACAAAACAGTATTTAATAAGCCTTTTGTCAATAGCAAATGTTTATTTCCAGATGTTGATTCAGACAGGCTCCAAATGAGTGAGCCTCAGTAACAGGGAAGGTGGAGGCAAAGATGCCTCTTGGACCGCACAAGCAAACACACACACTCTCATAAAACTGTGCATGAACTTGTGTGGTACAATCAATCTCACACTCTCAGCTTGGACACATGAGGGTCACAGCAGTGCACAAAAAAAGATATAGGAGATTCAGGGATGCAATATATTTATAAAAGAAATGAGGAAAAAAAAAAAAAGTCCCACAAGTCTCCGCTGAGACCAGAGATTTCAAACGTCTTTCCTTCCCATTGCGTTAATTTGCCTCATTCTTTGAAGCCTCATCGAAATTCTCCACAAGATCTGCAAGGAGAGAAAACAAGGATTTAGTAAAACAATACCAGGTCTACATGTAGTCAATGACAATTCAAAGAGGTCAAAGATCGAACACGTGGGAAACATGATTTATGAAGAAACACTGGACATCTAATAAATGTGAGAGTGACTAACTAAATCTCATCTTTATGAAACAATCTGTGAATGTTTATAGAAACATGATCTGGAAAGGCAATTTCTGTTCTTCTCTCTCACTTGTGTGCCCACGTGTGTAAGTAATTTCCATAGTGAACATAAACGAGCACTGGGGGACTGAAAAGTCCACAGCTGTAAAAATGAAACCGCAGAGGATCAAAAGCAGGTTGCCTTTTAGGAGATGAAATCTGATAAATGGAACATCAACTTTTCTGCCTCAGGGCATCAGAATGGAAATCACTAACAGAAGGCTGGACTTTGTTTTCAGAGGGGACAGAAAAGGTTGAATCTCAGTAATAGGCACAAAGGCACAAGCTGTTAACCCTTTGTCATTGGACGGGTGAGCTAATTTTGCAGTGTCGGAGATGTAATCATACTGTACATGTGCAAGACTTGGGTTACTAACTGGAGTTTGCTCAGGGAGGAGAACTGGGGAATTGTAATGGCAACCGTATGTGTTCGACCCCCTCTCTTTAAAAAGAAAAGCAAACTGAGCTTTCAGTGCTCATAAACAATAGAGGAGATTTTAAACACTTGTATATGATGACAATGTAAGAGCCAAGACAACCTGCTGAAACCTTCCTTTTTTGGACATTTCTACACCGCAAGCTGAGACGCTGCCCTAACGTAAGCAAGCGTGCTTTGCTTACATTACCACACGCACAGAAAGCCATATGGTAATAATTGGAGCTCCAGCTAGGAGGCATATAAAATACACAAGAAATAATAGAAAATGTAAACAAATAATCTTATGGTAAATGTTGCGAGATAAGAGCTGATTGTTTAAAAAAAAAAAATTAAAATAAATAAAAAATGATGATACTGACCTGGAACTTCGTCATCATCTTCCTCTCCACCAGCTACCGGTGCCTTTCCATCACCAGCTGAAAGAAATTGGAGAAAATATTAAAATAATACACAAACATTCACCATTTTAACAATACACCGTTAGCTGCCAAAGTAAGACTTCAAAATATAATTTCCATAACGACAGAGTTAAACATGCATATGTTGTAGGATCCATCAGCTCAGATTAATCATAAGCCCTAAAAAGCAAGAAACATCACTCCTAATAACTAATAGGATTAAAAGCCTTCAGAAACAGGTCAGCCAAAAGCGAAAAATGACGACGTAACAACATTATCAATATTGTGGTAGCAAAACTGTCTCGATATTATCATGGTCCCATGACGATATGAAACGATACAGGTGTTCCTGACAAAAAGGGGAAAAAAATAAATACATTTTAAATATTCTAACATAAGGTCTTTAAAGTTGTGTTTTGGGCCATTATGCTTTGACAGTATCTGTCAAACAAACTAAAACCGATAGCACAATATGGCTTAATCCCTTCATCAAGTCTGTTTTCGCTGTGTGTTTCAAAGCAAAGCATGTACTTTGTTCAGGTGACCAGCTTGTGATTTGGTGTTTTCACCAAACAGAACAGTAGCTGTGTTTTCAGAACAGCTACATTCACAGTGAATGCAGTGAACTCGTTTACTGCACATGCTGTGAGTTTAGCACATGTTTGGGAATGCAACGGCCACCAGTTATGCTTTATTTTCGTGGCAGATGATTACAGCATTTTACTAGATTAGAAGTGAGACATGTTTTATTAAACCTGTTTTCACTGAAGCTGGAGTTTTCCTTCAAAATAAAAGCTTAAAAGTACAGTGTGAATTGCTGACAGCTACTGGTTTAAATGGGTAATGTTACTGCATTCCAAATTCAAAATCTCTCCTTCAAATGTAGAAATTAGGAAAGTAGTATTGTAATTTACTGCTGTAGTGTAAAGCAAAAATACACCTATGAAATATTAATTTATTTTACAGTGCAATTGTTTTACAATAATCGGCTATTACTGTCATATGAAAAATTATAATATAAAATTATTATATTCTAATTTGTTTAGCTTCCTGAAACACCAGTGTAAACGTAATTTGGACAGAGAGTATATCAAAACTAAAAAATGGATTGAGTCCCTTTTAAAGTTCAATTCACTCACTTTTTTCTTTTTTTCGTAGTTTAGAACATGGCTCAGCGCTCTTAATTTTGAACTCTAAGTGCATTAGATAGAATGATTTAACTTTAAAAATGTACAAAATTGTAACTGAACTTGGGACGCAAAAGGTATCGATGGCGACATTACACCATTTCATTAATTTTTGTTAATGTTACATAATAAAAACAGTCGCTTGTTTGTTGAGGTTAGTTCACAGTGCATTAAATGTTAAAGGAGACATTCATTTCTAGAACAAATTTACAGATAACAAACTCACCCCTCTTGTCATTCAAAATGTTCATGTCTTTCTTTCCTCAGTCATAAAGAAATTATGTTTTTTGAGGAAAACATTTAGTGGACTTCTATGGTGCCCCGAGTTTGAACTTACAAAATGCAGTTTCAATGCAGCTTCAAATGATCTCAAATGCGGTTGTAAACGATCCCAGCCGAGGAAGAAGAGTCTTATCTAGCGAAATGATGTTTTTTTTTTTATTACAATTTACATACTTTTTAAACCTTAAATGCTCATCTTGTCTTGCTCAGAACTGTTTTCTTCCCCAGTATGTCGAAAAACTCCCATCTCATTTTCTCCCTCAATTTCAAAACCGCCCTACATAGCTGTTTTACCTTTTTTGTTAAGGGTGTTTGATCATCTTTGCATGTTCACTTTGCAAACACTGGGTATGCATTTCTGCAGCACTTTGAAATAATTTTTGAAGTTGAGAGAGAAAATAAGACAGTTTTTCGACATATCCTAACTGCCTTGAACCGGAAAAAACTGTTCAGGCAGAGCATGACAAGACGAGCATTTGAGGTTAAAAAGTAGTGATGCTCCGATTGATCGGCCGATATTGGCTTAAAATAGCTTGATCGGCAAACCCCAAAAGCGCCGAGCAAAAAAGCCGATCACTTGAGGTAAATTGTTTAGGGCCATTTTATCGCATCGTAATTCTAATGAACGCATACAGATGTTACTGAGGTGAATGTTTATGTTTCCTATATACAGACGGATTCTGATATATCGTATTTAATTCAGCCTAAACCACATTTTACTACCTTTATCCTAATGACTGTGCAATGCTGGATAATAGAACCCTTACATCTTAAAAAGCAGCTACAAATAACAAGCAAAGAACATTTCCAGTATCAAAGAACTTCACTAACTAGTGTAGCCAGGTCTAGTGCGAGGTGCACTTTAAAAAAAAACACTCCCATTATAATCAGTTTATCTATTTACACTGTATGGTGAATACATCTCTAGCCCATGCGGCGCGTTAAGGCGATGTGGCCACTCTATGCGTGTGTTTATACCAAGGCAAGTTTCTGAAGCATCCTAGAACCGACTCTCTGCACTGCATCGCTAAAGTTAGGCGCCTTTTTGACGGATAATAATAATAATCGTCTTACTATCGTCAAAGGCATCAGCAACTGGCGATATCTCTAACTATCGTCGGTACACGATACTATCGTCTATAACCTTAACTTGGTGGTTCTTCAAGATCTTGACTGTAGCCTATATCTACAGTTTATCAATATAGTTAATTTAGAGTTGGTTTCATTTCTACAAATGGTGCAAACTCTGCTAGATTGTAGATAAAAGATTCCCATTCCCCTGCCATTCTGTGATCGGCAGATCACCAAGATCTGCCCCAAAAATGCTGATCGGAGCATCTCTATTAAAAAGTATATACATTTTTCGACCCTTCTTCTTTGGCTGGGATCATTTACAAATTGCATTTAAGATCGTTGGACCCCGCATTTAAACTTCTTTTTGGAAGTTCAAACTCGGGGCACCATAAAAGTTCACTATATGGAGAAAAATCATGAACAACTAAAGACAGACATGAACATCTTGGATGAAAAGTAGGTACATTATCTGTAAATTTTTGTTTTCGAAGTGAACTTCTCTTTTAACAAACAACTTCTGATTTTAATAATGCATTAATAAAATGAAGCTAACATTAACTAAGATTAATACATGCTCTAGAAGTATTGTTTAATCTTAGTCCACGTTAACTAATAAACCTTATTGTAAAGTGTTACCGACAATTTAATTTAATTTACCCATGCCACACATTAAAAAAAAAAAAAAGTGCATGTGGTTTGCCTACATGTGAACGTGAATGAAATACTAACTTATTTTAGGTCAAAGGGATTCAGCTAACCAAAAAAGAGATTTCCTGCTTTACACTCAATCCATGCTTAAAAAACCCACTAAAAATCTATTTTAAAGCATACTCTCTAGGAACAGACCAGCGGCAATGACACACCCCTCCCCCAAAATGTGCTTACACCTGTTAGCAGCATACACATGTGACTGTCACTTTGTGAGGTTAGATTGTTCACTAGCACAAAATGAGCAAAACAATTAAATGTGACACTGCCACTGGAAAAATTCTGTCCTCGTGCGATCTGACCCATTTTCGAGAACTGAACACACCTTGTTTGGGCAGGGCCTCTGCAAGTCTGCGCAGACTGGTCAGGCTGTCAGCGCCCAACTGGTTGAGGATAGAGGGCAGCATCTCTGTCAGCTGCTTGGTCTCAGCGTGGCCTGTGATGGTGAAGGTGTTGGCTGCCAGTGAGGCCTGCACTTTGGGATTGTTGAAGTGGATCACCGTGCCCTGGTTTGTGAACATGTTCACCTGCAAAGCAACAGCGTGATGATTGAAAGACCAAAGTGTACATGCAAAGAGATTTTAGACATTTGAAAATACATAGTGTATATTCAGCCAAAACTGAATCTTACCTCCTCAATGCCAGAGATGTTATTTACCCCCAATTTCTTCAGGGAGAACTGGAGCTTTTTATCATCGGCAGTGGCCGTTCTGTGGACCACCTTCTTCTTTCTGCGGGCGGTACCCTTCAAAACAAAATACCATTTGTGTGTCCTCAGGAAATACTCTTATTTTTTTTAATAGGCAGTTATGAAGTATATATACATTGAATGGGGTTTTTACATGACAAGCTCTTACCTTTCCGCCGATGCGGACTTGCGCCTGCAACTTGGCTAATTTCTCCTGGTTCATTATCGTTTCTTTCATCTGTAAGACACACAGAAGGATGTGAATGATATTGTTTGGTGTCGAGTAAAGTTAAAGTACAAATGAGTTTCAGGGGTGCGGTCTGAATGACACATTCAGCGGACAAACTTCTCTTTAGTCCATAAGAGAACTTCAACACACATGCACAGCCATTACTAAATCGCCCAGCTGACGCCCTTGTTCATTTTCAAACACACTAAAAAAGTGAGAAACGGCCTTCATTAGCGAAACAGTGGCTAATGATGGGAACTGGTTGTCAGGCCTGTTCAGCAAGAGCGACCACTTGACTAAAGTAGTTAAAGTCAGGTAGTTTTTACACCCGCAGCGTAACACTATCATGTGAAGCTCAAATGTTTTAAATACAAAACAACGCGACGGAATTTCTCTTTGAATAAGCAAATGCTCTCGGTCCAAACATAAAAACCGTTAAGTTAGCCAATTTACAAAACGCTGACGGAAAGTCTTAACATCGGTGAAAACGCTATAAGCATTCGGTTTATAAATGTAAATGTAAATGTAAAAACGTTAGATAAATGGACCGCGTGATGAGGCTCGTTGAGTTTGTTTGCAGTGAGTTAGCAGCAGTGCTAATCTCACGCGTTCTCAGGCCCGGGTCTCCCCCGGCAGGGCCGAGTCTCACCCGAGCCGATTCGGGCGTCTTTCCGCGAGTGATTCCTACAAAACAGCAGCCGCGTTTGGTAAATAAGGTACTTATTTACCTTTAGCCTCGGAACCAGGAGTGGTTGTGCAGGAAAGAGAGTGTTTTAGAGCTCCTCACTGACCTGCACGCTAGCAGCAAACACACGCGGAGAGCAAGATGGAAGCGAGAGAGGATGACGGAAGTGACGACACGGCTGAAATGCGACGCAGTGGGCTGGATCCAAAAACCATTCCTGCCCGCCCTGTGCTAGTCTGGGCCAAGAATAGTGCTCAGCCAACGTAGCCGGTCTCTTTTGTGCGGTATTTGTGTAAGGTTCTAATGTACAAGTTTAACTTTTACAATATTTTTCAAAAATAATGTCTTTCAGATACTTTGTTGAAAAGTGAAAACTTGATAATGAAATCCTGGTTTCTGATGTGGTTTAATAATTTTGTTGTTATGATCAATATGCAATCTCGAATTAATAAACTTTTATACGCATTAATAACATCTGTTAGTAGTCTAGCCTATTTGATGATAGATTTATTGCTTTATGGAACATTAATTAAATCAATTAAAGTGTATTTATAGCTATGCAACAATATTTACACACTTGTTTCTTCATAGGACAATACCGATTAATGCTGACGGGCATTATTCTTGGTCCCATATAATATTTAAGTATTTTAGAATAAGAATTATCTTACTAATATAAATTATACAAGATTTTAAGAGATATGAACAACCAGGATTATTTTATAGTGATAAATACGTGGACTTTTAGAGGCAAATATGTGACCCTGCACCATAAAACCAGTCCAAAGTAGCACGGGTATATTTAGCAATGGCCAAAAATACATTGTATTGGTCAAAATTATCGATTTTTCTTTTATGCCAAAAAACATTAGGTTATTAAGGTAAGATCATGTTATATTAATGTTGTAAATTTCCTACCGAAATATATCCAAACTTAATTTTTTATTAGTAATATGTATTGCTAAGAACTTCATTTGGACAGCTTTAAAGGCGATTTTCTCATTTATTTATCTATTTATTTTTTATTTTTTATTTTTTTGCACCATCAGATTCCAGATTTTCAAATAGCTGTATCTCGGCCAAATATTGTCCTATCCTAACAAACCATACATCAATGGTTTATTTATTCAGCTTTCAGATGATGTATAAATCTCATTTTCCGAAAGTTGACCCTTATTCGTTGTTTTTGTCGTCCAGGGTCACATATGTGTGGAATATTGGAAAACGAAGTGCATTCTGTAGCAACAATAACAACCTCAGTTCATTTGCTATTGTTACATATTTTTGGTTAAATAAACAAATAAATAAATAAATGTATCATAAAGAGTTCACATTGCATTAAAATTATAAAGTCTGGAATTGGAGATGTCAGAACACCTTAGAGAATTATACGAGGTTTTTCCATGTGGATGCAAATCTATAAATAATTTGTGTCTGTAACTGTAGAAGTAACAAAACGCTCGGTATATTTCGAAGTAAATGATTTTTCCACTCGAAAGATTAAAATACGCAACCTAACAGAAAACGACTGTGAAAGCTGGTAGTCTATATTACTATGTCATATACTATTTAAAAACATTCCTCCTAGTTGGAGAGCTGCAGAATTTTCCAAGCACTTTCGAAACGCACACGTTGGTCTAACCCATTATACATTTAAACAGGTTTTACTTCGTGCATGTGAAATTAATTGTAGAGCACATGCGAATCCCTGCAGCTTTTGTACGGTTAAGACTATATCCATGGTACTTGTCACCCAGAGCCGTGGCAGGGAAGTGCTTTCATGGTACCCCGTGGCACGGAAAGCGCCTGCTCACCCCTCCGGGACTTTAGAAACACTTTAGATGTGGTTTAACCACACATACAAGCCCTGACCCGGCTCACTGCGCCCCGGTTTTCAAAACTCTATTTCATTCACTAGCACAAGCAGAATAATTAAGCCACAGCCAATAGGAACATCACTGCCAGTTATGGCGATGTCCTGATGTGGATTGCGCCTACAATCCAACACCCAACCGATAATAAAGTATCTATTTTTAAATACTGGTTATATTTAAAAAAAAAAAAAAAAAAAATTCCCAATTCAATGCATTAAAAAAATGTAATATTATAATGTCCTGATATGCTGAAACGTCACTTAGCTGCACACAACTCTTTCTGAACTACAGACTTTCTGACCTCGATCTTCACAATTTAATTTAGCTTTTTATTTTATTTTAATTGTGCCGAAATATGTAGAAAATATACATTTGCTGCATGCTGAACATTTATGTATCAGAGTTAAAATAGTCTCTGCTAACACATATCGTTTTGTTTTCACTAAATAGTTTAAGCAGCTTATGATTGCCTTTTGACTATAGGCTAACCCAGAAAAAAATATAAAGCCTATGGTAGGCCACGTTTTTCTATAATTAATCCTGCATTTCCATTTAGGATTTACGTTTGGCTATTTGAGTTAAAGCTATTGTAGCTATGAAATTATTCAGACACCAGATATAATTTTTGATATTTTTTTACTAGTGGGTGCAGGACACTAGTTAATTTATGTAAGTGAGGATAACACAAAACTTCTTCATACAGTTTACTACTAGTAAAACTATAAATATTTGGGATCAAAAATTTGATTTGACACTTTGAGGTGACCATGTTTTGTTATATACCTTTCTATTAAACTTATTTGACATTATCAAAATGAATTTGATACAGCTGACCTTTTGAGTTCTTGTCAATTTTGTAAACTATAGCGAATAAACTGTGATAATGTGAGGAATGTTGAAGGTGTCTGAATAAATTTTGGTTTAACTGTAGCTACAAGCATGTTTTTGGTACAACAACGTTAACCTACACAATATCAATCCCTAACATCAAGACATTTTATCAACAAGGCATTACTGCAAAAATACATAGCCTAGAAAAAAAATATCCACCAGCCATAGTAATTAAAGATTGATTAAATAATGTTTTGTTCGAGAAGCTTTGGTTATAAAAATGTTTTTAGTTTTAGTCAGATTATTGTCAAATGAACAACAATAAATTACATCAACCCAGACTTGCTTGCAATACAACTGAAATATTTGTAAAATAATAATCCGAAAGCAAAACAGTACAGCTAGAATTTACATGAGCATAAACAGATAAAAGTGGTGTCAGTATGATCTGCGCTGCCACGAGATGGCACTCTCACAGCCCTTAATAACTGCTGGATGAAGTAAATATACGTTAAATACACAAGCCTGACCACATGAGTTACCATAAAACGGCCATCAAACCGGACCAGATGTTTTTGCAATCATACAAAAATACCCCCTTATACCCACTGCACCCTCCAGAACCAACATAGAACTGTAATAAAAAGGAAAAGATAATTCATTTTGAGAAGTTCGAGAAGACCTTTATTTTATGTCGGGTGCACGAGTTTCTATGGGTCAGCGTTGTGTGTCTTTTGGACGAGTATGTTTTCATCACTCCTACCACAAGTTGTTTTAGTGTCCAACTTTATATGCAATTTGTCTCTGTTTTTGTTTTTCTTTTAATTGGCTGAGCAAGCTTTTTGACTGACTGTAGTTTTTTAGTTTATGCCCACAAAGTTATTAGTAAACTAAAGCTTGTGTTATTATTATTATTATTACAGTTTAATAATAATAATAATAATAATAATAATAATAATAATAATAATAATGCAGTGAATTATGACATAAGTAGCCTAAGTTTAATATATTTGATAATTGTTTATTCAAACGAACAGCACAAAACAATACGTCTTTTAAGTCTTTAATGCAGTGTTTGTAAGTGCTTTGTTAATCTCAACAATTAGGCTTCACACTTGATAGCCTTTCTATTTAATACTATTCAGCTATTGAGAGTAATAGCATTCGGCTTTAGGCTCACTTTGTAAAAACAAACGTGGGAAAGTAAACAAAAAGAAAAAGGACAGACACTCTCTCTAAAAGGGGGGAAACAAATGAAACAAACACTGCACAGCTGAATGTTTCTATACAATAAATAAATAAATAGGCTACATATAGCCTACATACAAAGGATTTTGATTACGCGTGTAACAATTGAATTTCAATCCTGTCTGCGTAATAATTATAATGAGACTTGAATACTATATTCTTCGTTGTGTATTTTCAAGCAGGATTGATCTTTTCATGAACCTTTTAATATTTTAATTTAATGCTTTAATTGTAGTAATGTATTGGTGCCTTTGTTTTAATTAAGGTCTGCTTGCACGTTGGATGACTTATAATTTTGAAGCCGCAATGTGTCAATTCAGCCAGGCTTTTTTCTTAATGTGCAAAATCATGACACGTCCAATATTTCAGTATACTCACAAATATGCTACTTATTTAACATTCTAAGAAAAAAGGAATGTTAATATTATGAATATGACAATGTTGGCCTCTCGGAATAGGGCAAGCGCACATGTGCCCTGCTTTTTCGCATTAAGCTAGAATGCTCTTTCGAGATCCGCTTGACTGATGCAAGTTAACAGCTGACTTTTTTCCATTACCAATGACTCGCGGATGATCTAGTGCACTCCCGTGTCACGCAAACTGCGATGCGTACTGAGGCAAACATGGAACCGAGTGAATGTTTTAAGGCATTTCTGAAATCATCAACAATTCTATTATGTCCACATTACACATCATGCACCTGAACAGACAATATAAAAAATATTTATCATGCGTTTCATATTAGGAGAAATATAACAATCAAAGGGAGGGTCCTACCGTAAGGACGCGCTTAATTCGCTGAGCTTCTTACATCTTCGAGTCAATAGGCATTTCGCCCAGGAGAGGAAAATTCCTACTGAACCGGTGGAATACGCGGCGGTGACCGCTAAAGATACAGATGAACCTCAGAGATGTTTAGATTATTTTTGAAAGCCTGAATTTTTTTATCTCTCCAATAGCAGCGGTGACGCTTTGTTGTCATGTGATCAGTGAGCTGGTATAAAGCCCCCGGAAAGGTCCGCCCTCTTTGGAATCCTGGTCTGGCCTTTAGGAGGGTCTCCCCAGATAGAATAAGCGTGTGGATGTTGGGGTTTGGGCGACCTCTTGATTCCGTGCCGACAGTAATCTATTAAAAGCCTATGGCACTGGTCACACACTGGCACGTCCTCCTCGCCTCTCCCGCATCTGCTCGGCGCGTCTTATGAGTTCTCTCGAATCGAGAGCGCAGGTAACACGCAGGCTCAGCACACCCAGCGCTTTAACGCCGTAGCCCATCAGGGACCCGAGAGAGCCATGACTTTGAGCTCCGAGATGTCGGATGCGTCTGTGCTCTCGGAGGAGACCGACATCGACGTGGTTGGAGAGGGGGATGATGGTGATGGCCACACGCGCTCCTACGTGGACGAGGTGGCTCAGATGCACGACGAGATCCTGCTCAGCGGTTCGCCGTCTTGTGTGGATGCCTCCGCCGCACGGGACCCCTACAAGCCAGCAAGTAAAAACACCCTGGTGAAGCCCCCATACTCCTACATCGCACTCATCACCATGGCAATCCTCCAGAGTCCCAAGAAGCGCCTGACCCTCAGCGAGATCTGTGACTTCATCAGTAACAGATTTCCGTACTACCGGGAAAAGTTCCCAGCTTGGCAGAACTCTATCCGGCACAACCTGTCCTTAAACGACTGCTTCGTCAAGATACCACGGGAGCCCGGGAACCCGGGTAAAGGCAACTACTGGACACTGGACCCAGAGTCCGCCGACATGTTTGATAACGGGAGCTTTCTACGCCGCCGGAAACGCTTTAAGCGCCAGCAGGCGCCTGAACTTCTCCGCGAGCACGGAGGCTTTCTCCCTGCGGCCGCTGCGTACGGTTACGGACCTTACGGTTGTGGATACGGTCTGCAGCTTCAGTCTTATCATGCGCATTCTGCGCTCCTCGCCTTTCAGCAGCAGCAGCAGCAGCCGCCGCCCACGTCCCGGCATCCTCACACCGGAACTCTCATCCCGGCGCCTTCCCTCATGCCAACCACTGCGGAGCTCGCCCGTTCCCGCTTCTATCCTCCTTTAAGCCCCGGGCTTTCTTCCCCCATACAGACTGCGGCTAAGTCCCCGGTTCACCGTTCACCCTTCTCCATAGACAGCATTATCGGGAGCTCTTTAAGCCCTACGCACTCGCATTGTGCCTCACGGACTTCCCCGGTGGTCCCGGTGCTTCCGCCGACCCTCGCGTCTCAGCACTCCCCAACCCCACTACCGGGAGTCTTGCACGGACCGACGTCTTTACACGAAACCTACGCAAACCGGATTGTTAGTGGCACTAGCGGCTGTTAATTTTTTTAACTAAACGTCACATTTTAAAGCGATACACTCCTGTGTTTAAGGTAGGATTATTTTTGTATTGTTTTGTTTCACGCAGCTGAATGGTGGACATTAACACGTTCGTGCCTATATTCAAGCTGTGAAATATAAAATATATATTTATGTTAACATTTTAGTTGAATCTAATTTCCGCCCCCACGAACTTATCGTTGTCGGTGTGATTGTGGTAATCACTGCATAGGGCGTCTCAGGACAACATTTTTTAACAGGCTATAAAATAAATTGTCAAATGTCTACAATGATATATTTTGTGTGAACACACAGATGTTTTCTAGTTTGGCGAACTGATTTTATTATTTGTACTTTGTAATGAAAGTTCACAAGAGTGAAAATCGAGCATTTTTTATACAACGTGTACTTCTCAGTAGCTTAATAAACAATGTACATTCTTTGATATTGTATACTCGGAGTGTGATATTTTTTACACGGTCTGTTTTTCATTAATAATAAATATTGTTTTGCAAAATAAGATGGAGTGGAAATTACCTCATTGATAGTCTCAATAGCTTTAAATGCTAATACGATAATATACTCTTATACATCCTGCCTCTGAAACCAGGTGTTCACTTTGCCTTGATCCTCTTGCATCCTGAAAATAAATGCAAGCACAGAATTAAAATTCACAAATGTAGCTACTGCAACTGTTCGGGAGCAATTTGATAAGGCAAATATTAAAAAACAACAAACAACAAGACAGTCAACGAGGACAAAATTAACAGTCTAATAAAAATTATACTTAGAGTAGGCTATTTTAATAATAAATAAAATCATTATTTTATTTTACTAATAAAGAATAGGTTGTGCAGTTCAGTTCGCGGGTCAGTGATTGCAGTTTTTGCTGTTGCAGAATTTGATGGCGTCATGCATTGCTTGAGGAAAAAATTGACTGTGTGAGACACACACACACACACACACACACACACACACACACACACACACACACACACAGATAGTGTGGACCAGTTGAACCCTAATGTAAAGGTTATCATGGGAGCTGTTTTGAAATGACAAGCCGCATCAGGAGTATTTTGTCTCAGCTTTATGACGAGATAAACTTGGTCAGTGTAAGACTTCTATTCCAGGATTATTGTTCAAGGATGCATTTACAAAAAAGATACGCCTATGGCTGTCCAGGTCAACTGAGGCCTCGGACAGAATGACTGTGGTCAACTCAACTATTTTCAGAAAAGAAAAAAAAAAACTGACAGGTTTGAGTGCTCCGACACTCTTGCGTATTTATCGATAAAATTACACTGTTTAGAACACTGTAAACTTGGCCGGTGCTTGAAGGTCAAGAGAGTGATGTGCTTGATTAAACGATGGCACGCAATGTATTTTCCTCAGCTTGAGCACAGTAATTTTGAATTGACATTTTAAGGAAATATAGGCCTACAATTTATACAAACAATAGCAGTCAGAATAAAAAAGTACCTAATATAAAAAGAAAAGCCTCATATTGTGGTTCTAAATTGACACTAAAATTTTGTCATTCAGCCTACACTTTAGGTAGTCTTATTAATGCAATATTCGTATTAAATTATTAAATTTCGCTCTATCATTGTGATAAATTGAAAGGTAGGCATTTTTATTTTTAAGAGGATAATGTGATTTTTCTTATCCCGTAATTGCAACATTATTGTTAGGCTATATTCACTCCTCACTAACAGACAACCGAAACGGCGATGTCGGTTTCCCATCATGGCCCACATATCGCTATATGCTGTTTCCCACATTTATCTCCGTAATTGCTACTCAGCGACAGCACAGTGTCACTGGGGTGAGAAACGCGGTGTTTCCCTGCCCTTAGGTCGGTGATAATCGGCGTGATCTGATCCAGCTGGCCCTGTCCATGGGAGTACACTGCTCTAACACTTTTCTTTTTGTCATCCGCTGTCATTTGTAAAGAACAGGATTCAATTCACATAGCGAACTAGAGATAAAAGAAAATCGGTCAGTTTCACAGAGGGCGTGTATGTGTGTGGAGATGCCTAGGCCAGTTTGCTGAACTTCAGCAAATGCCATAGCCATCATAATTAACTGCTGTTGGGATGCTTATACGGCATAATGGTCTGTAATTATAGATAAACGTCTTCAAAGGGACGACAATTAAGACCACAATAGAAATGTTTGAGACCAAACCAGATGAAAAATATTTTTAGGCAATCAAAGTGCACCACGGATGCGGTTTAAAACGAGCCGTGGGTCATCTCGGTGAAAAATAAAACCAAATGTCTTATTTCTGAAGTTGTATTTGTCTGTGATTTTTGTGACCCTAATGGAAATCTGGAGTAGCCTATCTCGATTGTACGCACTGTAGAGGCATAGTTCAGTAGGCCAATGGAGCAGGAAACGCTCGCACGCTTACGTGCGCACAAATAGTGTAGTGCCACTATGATGTAACCATTGGCTGGAGATAAACGTGAAGGAGAATACTTTGTTTTTACCTCCAAACATACATTTATTTTTGTATTTAGTTATTTGTTTATGCAGACAACTTGTGATAGCTCATAAATGAATTACTTGAAAAAACAGGCTACATTCTCCTAAAACAATATCGTCTAATTTGTGTTGAATATTCCACGGTAAAATTGAACAAAAGCACATGCATAAACAGATACAATTTGATAAAATTAACACATATGTAGCCTACCATTATTTATAATTCTTCCACTTGATTTTTATACTGTTTCGGAGAGGTCCAGAGTTTATTTTGCGCCTCCATTCAGACACCCTTTAGCTCCTGCAAAGTCAAGGACTGTTCGCGTGCTAAACTATACTATAGTGTTTTCATCTTGCCAGGTTCATAAATTATAGATGGTTACTATGCGAGTGTCCTGGTGAGTAGACAGAATGCTATCGGACAAGCTAAAGAGGATGCTATCCTGAGTAGAACTCAAACCCGACCAATAAAAATATACAGTCTTCAAGATGCCCATTTAACTAGCATAAATAATACCAAGCGTTGGTACATATTGAATCATATATAGGCCTATATATTGTTTAAATAATAATCATCTCAGCAAAGTACTGCATACACACACGACATGAGCGACAGAGGAGGGCAAGACAGGGAAAGGCACATAATTTCTTAATTCCACCTGTCTTTATTTCTCCTTGACAATAGAGAGATAATCAACACACACGGATGCGCGTAGGCTATATAACACAAAAAAGCTCACTAAAAAAAAGATATATATAAAATATATCTAAAAGCAGATATAAGACTAGCTGTTATTGTGCTTTTTTATTTTGTGCTTGTACGTTTTTGCTCACATACATCAATTACAATCGAGCAGAAACACACACTTCCTCTACACTGGCAGTGGCTGTGTTTAAATTCATTACACACTAATATATATACATATATATAATTTCGCAGCCTAACATATTTATTATAGTTTGCCTTGAAATTAGCCCACACTCTGTATTTTAAATTTTAGTAATGTAATTAAGCTTATAACATCATCAGCACAATTTACAAGCGGAGAATTATGTATACAATTATCTAAAATATATATTTTAAATCGAGGTGTTATGTTGCTAACACTGATCATAACACACCAATTTTCGTCTATAACACAGTGCTCACATAATTACCTTTTGATTCATATGTTTTCACTACAATTTACGATGTTACAATAATAGGCTAATCTAATGGTGCCTGAAGCTTATCTCTTAAAATTCAAGAAGGCTACTATTATGGTCGTAATTTAATAATTGCATTGATTTCACCACACAGTCCTTTTTAATACGAAAACCACTGCAATTTCTGTGCAATTGAAACAAATCAGTATCTGGTTTTAGACGCATATGCTTTATAATATAATTATAAATAGGAAATAAAGTTAAAATAAATATATATATATATAGGCTATATATACACAAAATGACAGTAAAATAACAATTATAACAACTACTGCTACTTGAAATTACATTATTATTTGTAGGCTATTATTATTATTATCATTAGCTATATTTTGCAGTTGCTTGCTTGCTCGTGAAATTATGAAAACCAGTTATGTGTTCTAAACTAACAAAACAATTGCTTCACCAAATTACTGAAATTACAAAAAAAAAAACATTACAAACGGTATTATGTGGAGGGAAACGGCGTGTGTACAACGGCAATAAGCATGAAGATAAAAGTTTTTACGGTTTTCCAAACATACACTACCAGTCAAAAGTTTGGACACACTTTCCCTTCAAAGAGAATGGTGAAGTGTGTCCGAACTTTTGACTGGTAGTGTATATAGATTATTTTATGTCAGTATAGCCAGTATATCAGTACTATTTTAATTCGAAGTCTCCTGTAAGCAACTTATTCAAAAATGCATAATTTTCATTAACGATAATAATATGTGCAGAGGAAATTCTATGATCGGGAGTTTTAAAACTGTTAACAAATTTTATCACGTTATTTTCATCAGCAAAAATTCCACTTCATATATGTTTTCTCGACAAGCGACAAGGAAAAAAGACAGGCAGTTGAAGATTGAGTGGACTACAGTGAGTGAACGTCTTTGTGGCCAGCATCAGACCAAAGAACAATACACAAACATTGGTGGCCATAATTTATGTTGTTACATCCACAATTCTAAACCAATTTAAATATAAAGAAGAGAAAATTGGGTGAGTAGGACCAGTAAACCACACCAAGAGACTGGAGTTTACAAAACTTAAACAAACGACAGTTTACAAAACTGGAAACAATCAAAGTTCTGGAAATGTTCTTCTTTGTTTTCAAGCGTTTAGGATCGTGTGGCAATGCTGCGTTTTACCCAAGATCCACAGTTAGAAGTTTATCAAGTGAGGTTTAAAGGTCACGGAGATCAGGGCTAGAGCCATAACAAAGTGGCTGAATGCTAACTGCCACACACAGTAAAGCACACTCCACAATGACATTACAGCCTGATCATAGTAAACTGGTTGCGGTACAGTAACAGCACTTAATCATACAATATCAGTTACATGATTTAAACAAAGACCAATTAATTAAAGCTTTTATAATTTATACACTTACCTTGAAGATATATTTCAATCTGATTTGACCCTCAAAAATGACTTTGATGAAACAAATAATATTTTTAATTTAGATGTTACCCCAAGAAGCACATTTAGGTTTGAAAAAACAAACGTTTTAACAGCGAGATCTGTTTTAGTTTAGAAGCACATTGTAAATCAAGGTAAACAATAAAATGTTTAACTGTCAAAAATCAAAGACACTTCATAAAAATTTAACATTAAAATACTGCAAAATGTAAAAAAAAAAAGAATGCTTAGTTTTATAAATTTTACAAGTTTGATTCTATATTAAAAGCAAAATTCACCTGATACACACACACACACTATGTTCCACTTTGATTACATCCTTTACTAATGTAACTTTTTAGAATCTATTGTGTGTGCATGTGTGTGAATAAGCAAGAGAGGTATTATGAGGAGAGATGTAATAAGGCAGTGAATGTCCTCCATGGGAGGTGTTGAATCCCTTTCTGATCTATTCACACTGTAGCCCAGCAACACTTATCCTCTGTGGCTGTATAGAGCCGAGCAGTGTGTTTGTGTGTATGTGTGTGTGAGTTTTACGCTCCATTAGCAAGTATGAGAACTAAAGGCAGTTCTGAATACAGCTCCAATTAGAGAGAGTTAGAGAGCCCACTAACACACTAGTCTCTCTGCCACCCAACTTCAGTCAATTACTTCTCTTTTCCTTTCATGCTTTCTCTTTTCTTCTTCTCTTTCTCTCTGTCTTTTGTCAATTCTGCTTTATCTCTTTATCCCTTTTCTGCTTCTATTTCTGTTTCACCGTTGTCTCCTTTCTCTCTTTTCTGTACTTGGTTTAAAACGCTGTCCATTGCTATATTTTCACCATCCCATCTTCCTATCTGCCCCTGCTGCCTGTGTTGTCATTGCATTCAAGCGATTCCTGTGGAGAGGTTATGAAAATAAATCCAGTAGTTCTGCTTAACACTTTTTTTTTCAATAATGCTTAAAAATATAATTTACCTAAAATTAAATCACTAGACTCCAGTAGCCTTATTTCAAGTGTAAACCAACTTGTGACCGACGCAGCAGATAATTGCAACTTCAGCACCTGTACTGCCAGTAAATACCTGCTTTTGTTAGAGACGATGGGTCTAGAAGAGAGTCAGTTACTACATATGCATGATTAAGCTAGAAAAGCAAAACTGTCCATCACCATAATATTCCATAAGCACACCTATTGAGTTATCAACAGTGATTTGGCACACCAAATTAGTCCTTATTTCCTTTAAATAAGCAGTTCAATTTTTCAATGATTAGCCTATACATATGGTATAAAAGCTGCAATACAGCATTCTCACTAAATAGAGGGTTAAATCTTGTTGGCTAAACTCCAGGTTAAAAACAACCATTTCTGGGTTATTCAGAAACCCAGTGCTGGGTAAATATTGGACTGCATACATGCTGCTATTTTGACCCAGCTTGCTGTGTTTTATACAATAACCCATTTGCTGGGTTGTTTTTTAATATAGTGCTGCTGGGTCAGACAACCTAAAGTTTTTCATTTTAAATAATAAACATGCACTCTAACACTTCATATACAATCTCATATACATAGTTTTATCCAATTTCAAGTCAGTCTTTTACAATCCTAAAATCTTAAAAAAAATCATTCAGTAAAGGTTTTAGGACCTGAAAGGATCAGCAAGAGCAGCCAATGGGAATCTGTGGAAAGAAAACTGCTATCAGTAGGCTGTTCCAGTTCATCGAATAACTTATAGTCATGGTTTGTCTTATATTCATTTTTGAAAAATTACATTAAAAACAGCTTTACCTCGAGCCAACTTGTCTGTCCGACGTTTGAGTTTCAACCCATCAAACGCATAGCGCGACCACATCTGTAACAATGGCGCACTAGATCAACAGCATTCCTGTTGTGCACAGGAATGGGCACGGAAACTTTGTTACATCAACATAACAGCGATGTCGCGTCCTGTTTGAGCCCTGGTCGCGCATTCGTTTGGCGGGAGGTAAAAACTTCCATGATGGCGCCGGTGCGTCGTTCTCTTTGAGTGCTGCGTTTGTAGAAAGCTAGCCTAGCATTTCAAGCAGAGGTTAGCTGGGACATCGCTATATTTAAAAAAATATATATATATGTGTGAGACTACAGACGTTTTCCTATTTATACAAATATAATTTGATTCTTACAATGCATACATACCATAATTTCATTCAGGAAGTTTCCAGTCAGTCAGTTTTCTCTCAGGACAGAACACAAAATGACCGCTGAATGTAACCAGTTTTATACGGTTTGGCATAGTCATTGGGTTACACTGACCCAGGGCTGGGTATGTGAGGAGATTCATCATTTGTATTAAAAGTAAAATTGACCCATCAGCGGAGTTACAGAAAAACTACCCAGCACCTGGTAAAAACATATTAAAAATAAGCCCAAATGTCCCAACAAGCTGAACTCAGCATTTCGGTTAAAAAATTAACCCAGCATTTCTTAGAGTGCAGAAAAACTACCCAGCACCTTGGGTAAAAATGTTAAAAAATAACCCAATAAAATTACCCAAAAGGCTGAGCCCAACATTTACATAAAAAAAATAACCCAGCATTTTTGTGGGTGTACTTACTGTGTTTTTATATGTACATGGTACTATTTTTCTGTTAAAATGTAGCTAATACAGACACACTTCCCTACCTTTCATGTCTGCTATAATGACTTACTCAATCGTATTTCCCCAAACAGCCTGATTGTGGACGCCAGTTACACGCAATAACGCCACCGGAGTATAAACATTTTAGCACGCTACGCCGGGCCATTCATCACAGTGACACCCGTAGGTAATCTACACCATGCACCGCACTGGACGTTAACCAGAGGCTCACGACTACTCTTTCTCTCTCTCTGGCTAAAGGCTTTGCCCTTTAATAGCCTTTGCTAAACATTGAGTCATAAAGTCCACTTCTAGGTCAAAGTCACTGTAAAAACAGAATATGGGCATCTGTTAGTGAAAGTGAGTTTGTTGGTGTAACCTAATGTATTTTAACTTGGAAAAAAACACAGTCCATTTAGATGTTACCACATTAAGTATATTTTTAGGGGAACTGACAAAACATTTTCACAATCTTTGTTAGCCAAGCTAAAGTTGTCCAATATCTGTTTCACAGGCTATCCATCATCTTTGGGGGTTTTTTAAGAAGAAAGCAAATCCAACAATTGTAGACATGGTTGGTAAAATAAGCATTTTGAGGATGGCTGTCAAAAATGCATATGTGTCAAAGAAAGCGCACGTGCACGTGTGTGGCCACTGAAAGCAGACATTTAGAGTTCCTGTCTACGCTTGCTCTCTGAACTTCGTATTTGCATGACGCCCTTGTCAGTCATTCAACTAAACCAAAGACAACAGAGGGAACCACCCATGAAGACTTGCTCTTTCAGTCTGCCTCTTACGCCGTTTCCCAATGTGTTCCCTCCCTTCTCCACTTCCCTTCTCTGGATTGAGCATGATGCTGTAATTTCATCAGTCATTGATGGTTTTCTCCAGGCAGGCAGTGGTAAAAGGTTGCATGCACTCTAACAGAAGAGTACATGCAAACTCTTCCTCAGCTATTAAGAAGAAAACCCCCTCTGAGCAGCACCAAAATATCCCAACAAGCCCTGAAACAGATTTGGGGTCTACTGGGCTTTGAAAATGTGCAAGATAGTGATCAAAAACTACACAGTGAGTAAAGGCATCACAAGGTTTGAGGTAAAGGCCCGCACCTCTGTGTCAAAGTGGCTTATGTAGCATGATGGGGGGATGAGATAGGAAAGAAGTGTGCAATGCCTTCTTGAAACATTTCCAAGGTTATATGGTCTACTGAAACATGTTCAGCATTAGCTAAATGCCAAAGCACACAGTTGTACTGCTGTCCTCGACGGGAAGCAAACTGCATTATTTAGTATACATCATGATATGATCCTTTGAATTTGCTGTGTTTGATCAATTCAAATGAAAACTCTGTTTTACTTACTTACCCTTATCCATTCTAAACCTATATGACTTACTTTCTTCTGTGGAACATGAAACAAGATGTTGGCAGTGTTTTCTTTTGTTAAAACAATGAAAAAAATATATCTTGAAGAATTATACTCTAATTGTTTTGTCCACGCAATGAAAGTCAATGGGGTCCAATGTTGTTTTGGAGTCCAAAAACAATGCTTTTGCCTTCTGCAGAAGAAAAAGAGTCATACAGGTTTGAAATGATGTACAAATCTTGCACATTCATTAAGACAACTGTGATTCTTTTTCACTGGAATGGAAAACAGAGCTGGAATCCTGCAAGAGCAGCTCAGAGTAATAATTTTATGCATAATCTTCACAGTATCATATGCTTAGACTGCTGCTGCATTTCCTCGTGGCTAACAAAATCTTCCTGCATTGCTTGGCTTGTGACGTTGTCGTCCCAAGCAGTGTTGGCGGTAAACGCAAGTAACATGAGTTATGCACTCAGATTACTTCCCCCCAAGTAACTAGTAAAGTAACTCATTACTTTTACATCTACATTTCCATTTATATGAGTTACTGTACTTTTTCTAATAAGTAAAGTTACTTTGTTTTGCAATTTATTCACTAACACCTCTCCTGTCCTATTTTGAGAGAATTTGGGAGTAAGTACTGAGGCACTTACTTCAACCTGGGGCTTATGAATTTTACGCTACCCGATCTCATGATGAAAACGTACCTGTGGGAGCTTTTACCAAGACGTGAAATACATACCAATAAGTACATATCACTGCAGTTTCCAACAGAAATAAACACTAGAGGTGGTAAAACTTCGAGCACTTGTAATCGTTTTCGTACACATTTATGATTACAGCTTCATATGTTTAGCTTTCTACATGTAACAAGCTTGCTAGGTAGCTCAGCCAGCACGGAATTGGATTTAGGATGCGGAATCCTTGAGTATAAATCCTGTGAATATCATGACTCACGATGAAGGAGCTGAAAGATAAGAGAAAAAAAACAAGCTAAAAGACATGCTTGTGATTTCGTTTTTTCGTTACATTTGCTTTAGTTAACACTATCGAGTAGGTTTAGGTGTAGTGCTGATGGTACCCTATTTTAAAATGTCACGGAGCATTAGAATTTTGGCGCCACTCAACGGACATTTCAACTCAGAACTTATGTCACATAAAACGTACCACTTTGTACATTCATCTGTTCTAAGACCCCCCCCCCCCCCCAACTTTGCTTCCTGTCTAACTACTGTCCTATTAAAATAAATGCATAAAATTCTGAAAAAAAAACAAGTCTTTCCATGCAATTATTTACCTTTTTAATGGAGTAACGCAATATTGTAATGCATTACATTTAAAAGTAACTTTCCCCAAGTCTGCTGAAAATATCTTCCTTCATATTACAATAAATCAACTGGAAAAAACACAAGTCTTTCCATGCAATTAGTTACTTTTTTATGGAGTAACGCAATATTGTAATGCATTACATTTAAAAGTAACTTTACCCAACTCTGGTCCCAAGTCTGCTGAAAGTATCTTCCTTCATATTGCAATGAATTATTGCAATAAATCAACTGGGGAAAAAAGCAAGTATTTCCATGCAATTAGTTACTTTTTTTATGGAGTAACGCAATATTGTAATGCATTACATTTAAAAGTAACTTTCCCCAACTCTGGTCCCAAGTCTGCTGAAAGTATCTTCCTTCATATTGCAATGAATTATTGCAATAAATCAACTGGAAAAAATCAAGTCTTTCCATGCAATTAGTTACTTTTTTATGGAGTAACGCAATATTGTAATGCATTACATTTAAAAGTAACTTTCCCCAACTCTGGTCCCAAGTCTGCTGAAAGTATCTTCCTTCATATTGCAATGAATTATTGCAATAAATCAACTGGAGAAAAAAAAGGTTTGTGCTCAATGTCAATCTCTTTCTCTCACAGTGACTGCGGCCTCTCTCCTTCTCTGTCCCTCAGGTAAAAAGTGAGCCTGTGCAATAACATTATGTTTCCCGATGTGGGCCAGATGAATGCAGGCTTTTGTTTTTGCTTATCCCCTCTTCCAAAGGGCCCGTTTTAAACGTCTGCGTAAAGCACCTCTGACCGGAGCGGAATCTCCTCCTAAAGTAGAAAAAGATGCCGTTTGATTTGATACTTCCTCCCAAGGCAGCACATGCTTCCTGTGTCCTGTCACAACATGGCTGGAACTGAGCCGTATTTGGGGTCTCCAAGACGACTGAAGCTTGACGCTTCGGGGTGGTCGAAGTGTGCGTGCGTTTCTTTGGATGTGAGCGTGAGGAGTGTAGATTTTGAACGGATCGCAGGAGGAGGTTGGAGTGGAGTCTGTAGGGGGGTAACTAGATATATATGTGAGATGCTGTGTGGCTGAAGGCCTTAACTGCTGCTCTCTCTCAGTGTCCTGTAAATCTATTTCTCTTCCCAAACAAACCAGCTGCCAGATTTCTAGTCTTAAATTATATCCTGGCTATGGAAGAACCGTCTTTCTCTCTCTCTCTGTCCCTCTTACTGATGCATTAATATAGTCATCAATCTACCTCTTGATTTGCATGTCACACAATCACTTAGTGAAACACAATATGTTACAAAACACGCACAATCAATTAATAGTTTTTAATAATATTAAATTATTAGTTTTATTTAGCAGGGATGCATTAAATTGATCAAAAGTGATAGTAAAGACTTTTACAATGTTATAAAAGATTTCAGTTTCAAATAAAAGCTGTTCTTTTGAACCTTCTATAGTCATTAAAGAATCCATTAAAGAACTGTTTTTAACGTTATTTTGAGCAGCAAATCAGCATATTAGAATGATTTCTGAAGGATTGTTTGACACTGAAGACTAGAGTAATGATGCTGAAAATTCAGCTTTGCCCTCAACAGATTAAATTCATTTTGATTATGTTTATGAGTACAATAGAAAACAGTTCAATTAGAATGCATTTTCGCAATTTTTAAAATGACTAATGAATAATTTTGATTAACTAAATACAGCCTTGGTAGCATAAGAGACTTCTTCATATATGTATACTTACAATTTTATGAAATGTAAAAAAGGTGTTTAACTATTGTATTTAATTCTAGACATTAAAGGCTGTGTGTGTGCAAAATGTAAAATATTAACCAATTTTATTAACACTTTTAATTTGTGACCCTGGACCACAAAACCAGTCTTAAGTCGCTGGGGTATATTTGTAGCAATAGCCAAAAATACATTGTATGGGTCAAAATTATTGATTTTTCTTTTATGTCAAAAATCATTAGGAAATTAAGTAAAGATCATGTTACATTAAGATTTTTTGTAAAATTCCTACTGTAAACCTATCAAAATGTAATTTTTGATTAGTAATATGCATTGTTAAGAACTTAATTTGGACAACTTTAAAGGTGATTTTCTCAGTATTTAGATTTTTTTGCACCCTTAGATTCCAGATTTTCAAATAGATGTATCTCGGCCAAATATTGTCCTATCCTAACAAACTATACATCAATAGAAAGCTTATTTATTGAGCTTGTCCAGGGTCACATTTGTCTTTTATATGAGAAAAATATACCTTGATTTTTTACTCTGTAAAAATGAGAATACAAAGAAAAACAGGTAAAGCAAATGCCACTTCAGTGGGAAAAACATTTACATATACAGACACACTCATATAAGTTAATGCACACAGAAACACACGGTTGTGATTTAGTCCACTCTCTGCGGCTTTTTGGCTGGAGGGCTCTATGGGTGGGTGGTGAGCATTAATTACACCGGCTGCCCAGTGTAATGCACTGCTCTTTAACCCACAGCTCTCTTTGAAACCTCTACACTCACATTTTCATTCCATTTTTATTCATCCCTTGTATCTCTCCATCAATTAAACATCCAGAGAAAGACAACCGGAATCTATAACATCTGTAACATTATTTGTTCTAATGGCAAATATTTATTTGGTCAAATTTTCATGCATGAATCACATGCATGTTTGTGAAATACAACCATCACATATGGCTTTATATACCATCTGTTTAAATTTAAACATGCGCTCTAAACTACAAAACACACTGCAAAATTTTTAAGCCACAGCTAGTTCTCTTGGAAATGGTTAATAAAGTAGTGTGAAAATATTTTAGAATTAATATATATCTTACAAAAACCAAAGACAGCAACACTAAAAGTTTAGGGTCACATCAGGAGGAACAAACAAGTTGTTCACAGTTGTTCACTTTGACTTTTTACAGTGTGTGAAGAGAGTCCATTACTAAAAAGATTGCACATAAAAGCACAATGTCTGTGCACAGTTTAACTACCTGGATTAACTTACACACCCCAATAAAATAAGTGTTTACTGGTTATAGGTTGTAGACGAGGTCAACCTGGTTTACTATTTCATTTAACTTTAATAACAGAAGCTGTATGTCCCAGGACAGCATAATATGGTGTGCAATTATGAATAATGATAGCAAAATATTAGCCTGCCAACTGAAAAATGTCCACAAAAATTTTTAGAAGTTAAATGAACATCCTTTTTCTACATGTTTGTGTCTTTGCTACCGCATAAAACAACGTGTCTTTCCTTGAGCTTGTTGTTCTTTTTTTCCGACAGTTGTTTGCATGCAGATTATATCCACTATCCTGTGTTTGTTTTTGATAATTCATCTATAATTCTTTATTAGGAGGTTTGGACCTTTGTTATTTGCCAGCGCACATGCCTCTATTCATCTTCGCATTGAAATAATATTTGCACAGCGTTTCTGACAGGTTCCACAAAACATATGCTTGTCCCTCACTAATAGTTCAGTACACCAGAGCCTAAGACAACATTCTCAGCTTTGTTTGACCAGAGTGTTTGTTGTTTTATCCAAGAAATCATCTAGGCTGAGAAAGCGCAAGAAAATCCTTCACTAAAGCATGACATAGAACTGTACACGCAGACACACGTACGCATGCATACGCATTTACGCACAAACACACACTCACACATAAACTCAGTGGTTGCGCCAAAGGAAACATAGTGAACATGCAGTTTTTGTTGCCATTAAATTGCAGTTTGGGGGAATTCCACTTACATTTCTCTGTTATTTATGTATGAATGATCTATTTATGCTGGATAAATTAGCTAAAACAAAAATGTGCACACAAGCACGTAACATGAGCACAAAGCATCTCTAACACACACACACACACACACACAGAGCATCAGGTCAAAGGTTTATCAGTGTGCAGTGTCTATTTTGGGGAATGAATACAAAATACAATACCAGTCAAAAGTTTTTGAGCAGTAAGATTTTTAATATTTTTAAAGAAGTCTCTTCTGCTTAGCAAGCCTGCATTTATTTGATCCAAAGTGCAGCAAAAACAGTATAATTTTGAATATTTTTACTATTTAAATGAACAGTTTCCTATTTGAAAAGTGTCACATGATCCTTCAGAAATCATTCTAATATGCTGATTTGCTGTTGAAGAAACATTAACCTTATTATTATTAATATTTAAAACAGTTGAGTACTTTTTAATCAGGATTTTTTGATGAATATAAAGATCTAAAGATTAAATTTATCTGAAATAAAAAGCTTTTGTAGCACACTACACTATATCGTTCAAAAGCTTGGAAAGAAATGATAGAAATGAATACTTTTATTTAGCAAGGAAGCTTCAAACTGATCAGAAGTGATGATAAAGACATTTATAATGTTCCAAAAGATTTCTATTTCAGATAAAAGTTGTTCTGAACTTTCTATTCATCAAAAAACCCCTGAAAACATTCTACTCAGCTGTTTTCAACATAATAATAATAATAAAGGTTTTTGAGCAGCAAATCAGAATATTAGAATGATTTCTGAAGGATCATGTGACTGGAGTAAAGATGCTAACAATTCAGCTTTGAAATCACAGGAATAAATTACATTTTAAAATATTTTAAAATAGAAAAGAGTTATTTGAAATAGTAATAATAATTTAAAATTTCACTGTTTTTGCTGTACTTTGGATCAAATAAATGCAGGCTCGGTGAGCAGAAAATACTAAATTAAAATGAAATAAAAATATCACACAAGATATTTTGAAGAATGTCTCAGTGTACAATTAAAGTGAACGTCTAACATATGTTTAATTTTTTAATAAACTGTCCCTCTAACTTCTGTCTGTGTCTGACACATAAGTAAACAACAATTTGTTGACATTTCTGGTGTATGAGGCCACATATTAAAATGCATGTTTACAAAGTGTAAAGTTGGATGACTGTTTGAGAGACTTTCATTGCAGTCTTTTGACTTACTGGAAGAGGATGAGCTCTAAAACTATGAAAGAGAAAAAGAAAAACGCTCTAACATGCAATCATGCAATTATGAGAGACGCTCAATGAAAAATCATATAACCGCATCTTATTCACACACCACAATGTGTGATTCTCCTGATCCACAGTATGTGACTCACACTATGGTGATATCATTTGATTATCTTTCCATATGGCATCCTATCAAGTTTTGGTGTCAGTTATTTCAATAAAACCTGCTGTTTTTATTTTTCACTCACTGAAAGTTTTATTAGCTGAACGGCAAATAGTTTTCTATAGTGTCTTTACCGATTTTATGATATACTGCCAATATGACTTAACAGACTATCAGTGTCTGGCAGAAGAACACACACACACACACACACACACACACACACACACACATTCCTGCCCCAAATCAATGTGAGACATTCATACTTTGTTTTTCCAAGGCATTCTCTACTGGGACGAATTACAACCCACCACAGCTTTATGGACCTGCAGAAAGAAGGACGAGCGAGAGAGGGAGTGTGTTAGAGAGAGAGAGCGTGTCTGACTGATTTCCACAGTGGCAGATTACATGCACATTCTCCACAGTCATGAGCAGATCATTCGCTTTCTGTGACCCTCAAAGTCTTCCATCTTCTCCTCTGAAAGAAAAAGTACCGCGCCGGGTCATGACCCGTTTACGCTCTCCCTCGCACACGGTCATAAAACTTTAGAGTGGACGTAGTGAAACTGAGTTCAGAGAGACTAACTCTGCACAACCGCAGTTTGTCCGAAAAGATTCAAAGTAAACGGCCACGTGTATAATAAAGCTCACACTGTGAAACGGAGCGTTTCGCTAAGACACACACGACGTGTCAGTTTTTCCAAAGATGCTGCTGTGCGTCCTGTGACATTTAACCTGTTGAGCCTAAAGGGTGTATGACTTCCTTAAATGTGCTCCAACTTCCACAAACATCTGGATGAGTTACACCTCTGATATCCCCCCAAGGTCTTAAACACACACACAAACGGAGGAAGAAAAAAAATGCCCAGCAGCTTTCACCTAAACCACAAATTTTCTGTAGCGAGACCCGGAAACAAGCAGAGACGGTTTGTGCAGTTTTTAATAAAATGCTGCAGGAGGAAGAGGTAAACACTCGGCTAATAACTCTCTGCTCCACACAGATGTCGGTTTGAAGGTTAGCCTACAGTGAATAACTTGCAAGGCTTGCACAATTTTCCCCCAAGATTGGAAACAAAATACTGGGGTTGGATGATTCAACAACTCAGTCAACAGCAGACACTGTCCTGAAGTCAAACAGGAAATTGGATTTCTAATATGACAAGAGCTTCATATGCTAAATTTACATACTTCGCTGACATCTTGCAGACATGAATCAATTAAGTCCCAGTTTTCTATGACTTTAGATAGAAGGTTTTAATTAATGATGGATTATTGCGTGTGTGTGTGTGTGTGTGTGTGTGTGTGTGTGTGTGTGCATCTGTATACGTTTCCACATCTGTTTAACCTAGTGGGAGGACAAGCAGCTCAATATCTGACTACCCTCCTTCTTACTGAAACTTGTATGTATAGGTGTGCATTTGTCATCTCTGAAGGCTGCCACCACACATAAATTAATACATACACACACACTGGGTTTTCGTGATTTATGGGGAATCCATCACTCTAAAAAATGCTGGGTTAAAAAAAATGGACAAACCCAGTGAGTGGGTTGTTTTGACCCAGTGGTGGGTTAAATGTAACCCAGCCTTCTGGGTAGTTTTATTTAACTCAACTATTGTTTAAAATTTACTGTATGGCTGGCTTCAAATGAACCCAAAAATAGGTTGTAAATCAAAAATGTACACAGACACAAAATTACTAGAGGCATCGGCAATAAGTAATAAAAAGGTAAAGATTTATTAATAAGCGATTTTTAAAAATATATATTGTTTCATTATTATTTAACCCATTTTGGGTTCATTTTGTGCAAAAATACAGTCATTTTTAAGCTGGGTTAAACATGTAACCAAACTGCTAGGTCAAAACGACCCAATCGTTGGGTTTGTCCATATTTCATGCGCTGAGCTGTTATTAACCCAGCATTTTAGACATAATGCTTTTTATGCTGTAAAAATTGGATATTCTATCCCTGCCTAAATTAAAAAATGCTGGGTTAAAAACAACCCCAACTTGGGTCATTGGCAAACCCAGTGCTGGGTAAATATTCCACAGAACACAAGCTGAATTATTTTGACCCATCTAGTTGGGTTAAATGTTTTTACCCAACATGCAGGGTTGTTTTATTTAAGTCAACTATCATTAAAAAATTATTATATTGCTGGCTTAAAATGGGCAGGAGATTAAAAATCACACACAGAATTATAGAGGCAACAATCAAAAGATGGACGTTTATTATTAAGCAAGAATCCATGGACAAAAACATAAGACAAATTGAATTTATTTGGGTGAATACAACATAGTTTAGAACATTACATACATTTAAACTTGTTTAACAAGCATTTTAGAAATAAAAATGTAACATTTAAAAGTAGCATTTTAATATAAGCGTATTCCACTTTTTTTCTGTAATCACTTTTCACTGAAATAGTGCTATTTCTTGTGTCTGTGTGTCGGCAAAATTTAAGCCAGTGATGGGCTGCTGTTCCCCGGGGGAACTGTGAACCTCAGACATGGCTGACTCCATAATATGTATATGCCCATAAACAATCAGTACTGAGATTAGAAAACATATTTTAACATCAAATTTAAGTAAGTATTATAACGAATAAAATCAATTTGTTATTGCAAGGCAAAAGGCGTTTCCATCATGCAAAACGACTGCTGCTGACGCATTTAACCTTCTTCGCGTAGCTGACTGACATCTCGTCCTTGTATGTTGCATTGCGTAAAATATTATATACAGAACAGTAAAGACTTTAAAAATGACATAAAATGTATACAAACATTTATTTCGCTGAAGAAGTGCACCAAATCGGCCGCGCTGAGAACCGCTCTCTCCTGTAGAGGACGCAAAAAGCCTGTGGCCTGTGTTTTGTCGGAAATAGGCTCAACTCAGCGGTTGGGTAGAAAAAAATAACCTAATATTTAATAACTCATTAAAGATGACCTAGCAACTTAGTTACCAAAAAACTACCCAGTACCTAGGTAAAAAATATAAAAATAACCCAATAAAATGACCCAACAAGCTGAACCCATTTTTTTTAGTGCAGTTGAATAAATAACAATTAAAAAAAAAAAAAAAATATATATATATATATATATATATATATATATATTTTTATTTTTTTTTTTTTTATTTTTTTTTATTGCTTATTAATAAATATTTACCTTTTGATTATTGCTGATGCCTCTAGTAATTATGTGTCTGATTTTTAATTTCCAACCTATTTGGGGTTCATTTTAAGCCAGCCATTTAGAAATTTTTAAACAACAGTCGAGTTAAAAACTACCCAGAAGGTTCAGTTAAACATTTAACCCAACGACTTGGTCAAAACAATACACTTGGGTGGGTTTGTCCATACTGTATGTGGGGGACCAATAAATGCTGTCACAAGGTAAAAATAAGTGCATTTATTTTCAAATAGGGCAGTACAAGCACACTTCTCTTTATCATTTCACAAAATTAAATTTGCCAGGTTTCAAAATATGAAGCAATAAATTCCTTTTTCAAAAAACATTTCCTTGGCACTTTCTGGTTGTCAAACATAGTAAAACATGTTTATTGTCAATGGCAGTTATTCTTATAGGACACCTGTGTGAACCTTCACACATCCATGAATTTACTTCTGACAAACTTCAGACATTCTAAGTGTCAAAAAGTGTGTAAATACTTTTTAGGACCACTGCATATATTTGTCAGCGGAGGAAAACATTGGAATATTTCATGTAATGCTTGCTTTACAAGAACGTATAATTATCCAAACTCAAACTGTTAGAAGCGTTGAAAAGCAGGAGTGAGTTTGCCTTTAGAATTTCTGCCAGCCGGCAATGAGATCACATCCAGAATCAGCATTTCTTGGGGTCAAGCCCAGATAAGCATTGTGATCAAATGCAGCACACACACACATACACAAAAGAAAGTGCAGGCAGAGGTGCAAGAGCACACATTATTACACACACTATAGAGCTTGCGTGACTATAACTGTGATTCAGGGCCACACTGGAAACACTGCTGTCCTGCGCAATCCTGCCATTCACAAGCGTCAGATATTATTAGGCTGCACTCACCAAATCACTCAAGGTTAACCAGACAACTGGGAAAGGATACTTGTAAACAGACATAAAGACAGGCTACAGGACACTTTCCAAATCTTATTTCCCTCAAAAGGAAAGCACATACTCATACGGACACACAAAGCTCACGCGAGGGTTTATTGGAGCGTAGGATTTCCTTGACAAGAAAATTCCACTGGAGGTTTTTAGAGGATCTCTCGCTTTGCTTTCTCTCTTTTATTGATGGAATATGAAAGCAAATTTCAAAGCATTGTAAATCACAACCCCTTTTGCAATGGTAGTTGAAACGTGTAAACAAACTAAAGAAAACAAAATCATTCCAACAACCAATAATATTTTGAAATCTATCAATGGTAAATTAATTACTGCATCTAGAGAAATTGATAATGGCTATGAGGGGGGAAAAAACATAAATAAATAAACAAATACCCCAAGGAACAAGGTTTTGAATCTGGAATTTGGAGTGTGGCTTAGTATATAATTGTAAGTGATGATCTGCAATCATCTTGTCATCTTCCATTTATGAGAGTTTGTGTGTGTGTGTGTGTGTGTGTGTGTGTGTGTGTGTGTCCTTATAAATGCATTAGAGCGAAAAGGAAATGACTGAGACATTTGTGGAGCATTCAAAATGTCAAAAAATGTTAACAAGCTGATTTGAAAAAGAAGTGCAGGCATTGTTTGGAACTATTTCATAAAATAAAGCTAAACAAAGCCATCATTTGTAAACACCCACCAAAACTGATGGCCACCGGGCTTCAGTCACAAGAGACGGGCCTGATGACAGACTCAAAGCAAACTGTCTCTTTAATGACGGATTCACAAGGGAGGGTGAATACTCATTATATCAAAAAAGATTGAGTTGGGTGTTCTTTAATCTGATAATTGGCCAAATATAAAAGAGAGAGACAGAGAATGCGTGAGCGAGAGAGAGAGAGAGAGAGAAGTGAGAGAAGCAGAAAAAGAGAAGGAAAAAAAGAGCTCGATAGGCTGAGTAGATAGAGATGAAAATGAATAGGACACCATAGAGAGATCAGAGAGTGGGAACGAGAGAGTGAGCTGCTGAAGTGATGGACTGAAAGAAAAGCCCTTGTGGGGATTGTGCGCTCCCCTTCTTTGAAAGTTTGCGTGAGGCAGTCCGGGGCCGTTTTTCCACTTGACCGCTTTCGGCCTGAACTGTAAAACCGAGACGACATTCCCTCATTAGTCCCGCCGCCCTGCCAACCACATGGCCATTTAGTGTACCCAGAATCCCATTGTTTGAATTGTAGAGGTTATGTCAAAGGTCGCCCAAAATATTGATGAACTTTTCCATGGAGCACTAAGACTGTGAGCAGCAGGGGTAAGGGGTGGGGGCGACAACACAGCTGTATATGGGCAAACACTGGAGACCTTCGGTGCACACATTATTTTGTACTCAGCTACAAATAACACATGTAAAATCAAACCTTGAGTCAAAGGCTCATTTCATTCTTCATCACTCACACACTTAGGTCCGTTCATTTAAAGTTTAGGCCCAGCCTTGTGAATGCTGATTGACTTGGACAGAGATTGCACTTAAAAAGCAGACTCTCTTGCAAAAAATCTGCTCATGTGTGCACATCGAAGCTGGCGTGAGTCACACAAGATTACCAATACACATCTGACCACCAGCCTCTTGGAGGACTCACAGCTCAGCAAAGAAAGGTGAGCGGATGTTCTAATGTGAAAACACAAGAAAACCTAATGCTGCGTTCATTAACTAAATGGCTGAGCATAAAAGAACGGAACCCCCCCTGGCAGAGTTAGCAGCTAACCTCGGGCAAATTGTTTCAATAGCACGACGGCACACAGTTATCCTAAATCTTAACAGCTGTTTTTTTTTTTTTTTTTTAGGTCACAATTAAGTCCTAAGATCTATTCTTGGACTAAGAATCTGTTTCAAATTGATATTCATCACATGTTCACAATCTTAAAGCTAAATCTTAACAAGATAAACACAAAGGTCACTGAGGAGCACAATGGAGCACTTTTTCACATTTTACTTGCACCTTTTTTACTACTAGTTATTTGCATTTAATTTAAAATGTAGTTAGGGAAAACATGCTGAAGATGGCATCAGATTATTGGGAAATGAACAACTGCCCTGTCATAAAATAATTAAATAATCTGAGAGATTCTTTATGTATAATTAAAAACTAAAAATCATAGAGGAATTAGATGGATTCCTTATGGAAGGATATAATACAGATATTTAAAACTATTTTTAAAAAAGAGTGAGTGAAGGTCGTCATTTTCTTGAACTATTATAAACACTTCTTGTGATTTTTCATTGTTTTTTATTTACTATTAAAATAAAAGCTCTCCTCATCTAAATAATTATCTTGATTATATAGTGTTTTTGGGTTGTTTATATGGCTCTCTGGATTTTAAAAAAATACTGATATTACATTATACATTCAAACCGATAATTATTCAGACACCAGATATAGTTTTTTTACTAATGGGTGCAGGACACTATAAGTCATTTATGTAAGTGAGGATAGTAAAATAGAGTAAACTGTAACATATTATACCCAAAAGGTTCTTCATTGGACTACCAGTAAAATGTATGCAAATTTGGGACCAAAAACTATTCAGACACTTTGACCTGACCATGTATTTTTTGGTCTCATTGCTAATGAGACCTTTTCACATCACAGACTGAATAAAATTAAGCATTGCTTGGCAACTGGTCAACAAAGTACTGATAGTAGGCTACTAACAGCATTTTTTGTTGATTGTAATATATTACCTACCTTTCTATCAAAGTTATCTGACATTATCAAAATGAATTTGCTTTGACACAGTTTAGCTCTGAGTCTTTGTCATATTTTATTACCATTATCTAAACTATAGTGAATAAACTGTGATAATGTGAGAAATGTTGTAGGTGTCTGAATAAATTTTGGTTTGACCGTAGGTTCTTCAGATCAGTCTTGGTTTCTGGATTGTTTGAAGCACCAGTACATGGAAGAAAATCAACAATAAAAGTCTTCTGCAGAACCCACAAAAAATTATCTTATGACATGAGAGTGAAAATCCTATTGGTTTTAAATGGAACCTTAATTTTTAAGAATGTGAAACAGGTTATGATAACAAAGGAATGCATGCTTTGTGTGGGTAAGGAGTGGATAATTGTAACATATGCTATATTTTAACTGCTGTGAAGATCCCATAAGATGGGAATGGGAGACTATCATCAGTCTTTACTGATGGCAAAAAGTGAAAAATATATTCTCAGTATTCACGCACGTGCTGCAGCCACTGGCCCGGAATAACTGCATTTCTCAAATGTTTTTCTTTCTTTCGCTAAACAGATGCACCACAGTTTCCTTACTGCCACTCTTTAAATTCACGTAATGAAGGTTAAGAGAGATTTGAGGATATTACCAGTTGCATTAGCATTCTAACGTCCCATCTGGTTAATCCTGCACTTTCTCACGGATTCACTCGCAGCCAAGCAGCCAAGATGGGGCTACATAAGTAGATAGATAAATGCACATAAACAAACTTAAATAACAATTAAAGTCAAAGTAAATAAACCGTGACATGGCGTTAAATTGCCAGGAATGTCTCCAGATGTTCCAATATGTGTTTCAAATTGTGCACAAATCCACAAGTTCAAAGTCCAGAGTAAAAAGCTGGAGATAAGGTCAGGGAACTGCCAGTTACCATTTGTGTTTGGCATCTGCTTGAACTGAAAACTATTTTCACATATCTTTATTTCGAGCAAATCAGGTGTCTTTGCTAAGTGTTGCTTTGAACCTGTTCAAAGCAAAGCCAGTGAAAACATCCAATACACATTCAAACGCTCTCTGTGCTCATTTTTATGGGAAGCTAGAACTTCTGGGAGACGGTTACACTCACATGGACCAAAAAAAAAAAAAAAAAGGCTTTTGCCCCGGGAACGTTTCTGTGACATTTTGCAGCGTGGAGAGCTATTTCCTCCACCATGCAAAGCAAAATGCCCCTAATTGGTCTGGAAGTCTGCAGCAGTTTGGGAAAATGTTTGTGATATACCATGCGCACTTCTTCCATTGATGCTGCCGCCCTGGCTAGCCGAGTGTTTACAGTCCGGCAGGGAAAATTAGTTTATTTGGCCAGGAATTGCAACGTGACACCAAAGTATTCCCTTGAACTATTGCGCTCCATTGGAAAAGCTTTGTGCACTATAATGGCTATTCATTATAGGTGTCATGATAAGTTTATGATGCCATTAAAACAGATTGTACACAGAAGCAAACATTTCACCAACGGGGGCTTATCTGTTGGCAAAGCGTAAAGATACACCATTACTGAACTCCATCTGATATCGGGACTAGCATCTATGTTAGCTAAAGCAGCACAGGGACTTATTTTGACGATTACAATCTAGAGAATTTTCCCTTTTGTATACGAAAGGCGAATTACTCGTAGAGCTCACCCGATGGGCTCCCTGAGGACCGGTCTGGAATTTCCTCTCAGCTTATCATGCCTAGCTGTGGGTTTGTCAAGGTCGCGTGCAATATATCCAATACAGAAGCTGGAACTCCGTTTAAAGACGCGCGCAGATGTTACAATTCCGGTGCGCTTAATTTTAGTTTCAAAGAATTTTATGAACGTGATAGATAGATAGATAGATAGATAGATAGATAGATAGATAGATAGATAGATAGATAGATAGATAGATAGATAGATAGATAGATAGTTATACAGACCGCTCCTGAGGTGGACACTGGAGGACGTGTGAAAGAGCGCGTAAGGGGTCACTGGAACGAAGCATCCATTGGGAAGAGAACCTGGAGGGGCAAAGGAAGCTAGAGAAGATTGTTCGCGCAAGGAGACGGATTGGGAGGCTAGCATGTGGCGCTCAGATGTTTGTGACAGGTAGCCTGGGGAGATAGAGAGAGGGAGCAAAGACACAGTAAACCATGGTAAAAGTTCCTGTAATTCACCCAGAGGAATATTCATGTGTCAAGATGGGCCTGCCGCCTATACCTACTCCCCCGAAGAAATGAGTAAATACACAATTAACCATCTCAGTCTGCATTAGGGTCGCTGAATGGCGGTAAATCAATTACTCGGGCTTCACATCTGGTCGCGATTAAGGGGATGGGGGGTGCGCTGTATTTTTGGTTCTTTTGAGCAGATGGAGGTATGCATGTATGCCGTAAACTATGATTTGGAGTATATGGTGTGTAATTATTAACAAAGATGTCTTAATTCGGAGCACTGCGCAACAAATCAGTTCATGTTAATCCGAAGACAGACATAGCCTAGCTTTTTTTCACATTGGTGATTCACTGTGGCTATACAGTTTTCCACTGAGTTCTTATCATATTTTGGAACTTATTGTCAAAACGTGCTATTCGACTGGGAAGTGCAGTTGTACCGCTAAAATAAATCAGGACTTTAGGTTAGTTGACACCAAACATTTAAATTACTTTAACTGTCATTTAAATGCTCTAGATAAAAACGTATGCTATAATTAAATGTAGATGTAAATATAGGGCAAAAATGTCGGTCCGGGTTTAAGTAATAGAGACGATCTTTTAACTGGGATTTTGTGGATTTGCAGAGCACAAGGAAATTCTTCCTGTTTTCTCCCACCCCTTTACGTTCAAGCATGAATGAGATTTCTGAAGTGTTTGTCATTTCAGGATGCTGCCGTTCACAAGTTGTGGGCAACAAGAGCTCACGATGGGTTGATTTTAACAGCATGGACCGAATATCTGTACTGAACTTTTTAGAAACAAATGACCATCTCCATAAAGACTGAGGGAGATTCTAGGATAAAGGATATGTTAAATGAAAATATTTATCCTGTTTAGATCTAATATTGATCATGTCACCAAATTATGCATTTAAAAAATAATAATTTAATTATAGTTTTAATAAACTGCGTGATTTTACTATTAACATTTTAGAATAAATTGAATAACATGTGGAAGCATTATATATTACACGAGATGTTCAGATACGTTCTAATAATTAGATGGTCATATTTTGTTTTCATATTTAAATATTCGTTTAATTTAATTGGTCTTAGCACAACCAGACGCGTCCCTGTCACTGAGAGCCACACACATGGACAGAGACAACACACACACATCACTCTCTGCACATGTGTTCACTGAGCGTTTCGAATCTCTCACAGACCCGGCTTTGATTATAACACTTTGAGTCTGTGAGGGTGAGATCATATAATCGATATCATAATAAGCTTCTTCTCCGAGCTGAAATATGAGAAGAATGCCCGTGTCACAACTTCTCTCCAATCATTCCAACTTTGAGCATCAAAAAGAGACATGATTTAACATCTGGTTTCGAGCGCACACTATCCCAAGAATCGAGACATGCTCTAAAACATGACAGCAAATTCGAGCCGATTGCAGAGAGAAATTATGTATGTAATAGGAAAAGAGGAATTTCACTATTCATATATGCCTATAATTAGAGACACGCACTTCTGCCACCTGCCTAATTTTTTTTCGTGTTTTAGAGTTAGTGAAATTTTAGCAGATATTTCCAAATGCGCCTCTAAATACAAGACGGGTGCATTGTCTCATCATTCTTCATCACTATAATTTATTTTAATATTAAATTATATAAAATAATGTATTTTGTATTTGAGGGTCTATGTAAAATTTTGCAAAATCTAGACTGCCGGTAATTTAACTTTATTTTTTATTTTAAAAATGTCTAGTCCATTTAGTGCTTAAATGTCTTTTAAACTTTTAGCGGTTTCGGTGGAATATTGATCAATCATGATTTAACAATTTGTGTTCACATTTTTAACGTAACAATATTTTTTCCACAAGACTAAAACAACTGTTTTAAATAGACTTCACAAATAAATTATAAAAATATAGCCTAATATTTTTTATTCAAATAGGCCTAAATCGGTTTACCTAACAAATAATTAACGCCAATATTGCTTAATAATTTTTGCCATTCAAAATAGGTTTAGCCTCTAAATAGTTTTTATAAGAACCTTAAACGCCCACAGCAGCTAAAAAAAGCAAAGGATACGTGAGAAACATAAGCTGCTGAAATGAATAAATTTAATAGTAGAACAAAATCGCACATAGCCTAATGCCCAAAATAATATACAGCATCTGTTGTCAAAATCTGCCATGCAAGTTGATTTAATTTCTAGCGAGTTAACAAAGACGAATAGAAAAACAATGTTTTAAAACATATCTGCTATCAATACAAATAAAGCCTCTTTGCGAATCTCCTTAAAAAAACTAAAATCACTGGAAACAAGAATGCATTCTCATCTTCATTAAAACGTATCAAATAATGTCATTCAGACAATATTATAAAAACTGATGTTGCTGAAAAGCATGTGATAACATTATTTATATAGCATTTAAAAATGTCCAAATCTTTAACAAAAGTCAAATGCATTCCACAATGCTCTTATTTTTCGTTTTACACAAAAATATAGGCTAAAGGGTGTTGTGTAAAACCATTAGGTCAGTCTTATCATAGCTGTTAATGAAAACTGAACAGAATGAATACATCCATGTCATTCAGAACTTAAGCATTTCCTGAGATGTAGCCTGCCTCCGAGTATGTCTGTGTGTGGGCTTGTGTATCAAAATGTGTGCATAAAAATTTAAATGAAGCGGCAAGGTCAGCGAATGGTCTCCTTACATTATTAAGGAAATCCACCTGTCGCTAATCTCTCTAAAAGGTTGGATGAAAAAAAGATGGCTCACCAGAGATCGTGAGCCATTCTGCAAAGTCTAAATATACCGAAAATTGGCAAACATCCCCAACAACATGAAAGGCGCGAGTGATTTAGCTATGCCAGCCACTTACGCCTCAGAGGCCCACCAGAACGCCATAAAAGCTGCGGATGCCTATAACATCGGAACCAGGCCCAAAACCTTACATCACTTCCCGCGCCTCTCATTAACAATAGGCTAAAGCTTAAATAACTCCCGTTTTCAATTCCACAAAACTCTTTTTTTCTGTTATAATTACCTCACTCTATCATCCAAGTGAAATTGCAAGCCTGAAAAGTTTGATTAACCCTTCCTTTTCATTTTTCACTTTTTGCTCAGCAGATGTTTCGGTGCAAATGTGATCTGCACATGGCAAAGAAGTTCCTGAAACCAATTATATCCGACGACATAAATAACTCCCATAAAATCTCAGGTCGTCTAATTGTAGTTGTAAACTGTAACTAGATAATGTTAATAGCAGATGCCAACATACCATATATTAACTATATTTCACAGCGCATATGCATTGAAACGTTTGGCGTGGAAAACCGAACAATGATCCAAATGATAGGCCACGAATACATTGGCTGCGAGACCGCCGTGCAACCGAAATCTTTAGTGGGGAAATGAAACGGGAACATTTCTTTTTAAACTGCGTGTGGTCCAAAGCTTTATTCCGACTGTAACTGATTCAAATTTGAGCAGAGTTTAAAAAAGAGGAACAGAGATTGCAATGGCAGGTCTGTGACATACAGTGTACCAGGCAATTGTTAGGCCTAATGTATTCTGAATTGAATAAAAACACTTTACAGATGTTACAGATTTTATGTTATGAAACATGTTATATGTTTATGTTACCTGACATTTTTTATACAGTGCAGACTTGCAATAGATAATATAATATAAATTATTATTATTATTATTAGGTCTAATAACAAGTACGAAAATATTTCATCGGCAGAACACTCAGACCAAAGTTTGAATGAATAGTGAGGCATGTGGCTTGATTGAAATCATTTTTTTCTGTTTCCTCAATAAACTATGTGAATCTTTGTTTCTCTGATTTTTAGGATCATTTAGTTTGCATTACAGCCTACAGTCAGTCCCCTTAAAATACCATAGAAGTCTTTCCTACGGGGGCATGTTTTCTGAGCAAACAAGGTCTCTGTATTATTTATGTACTATTGAGGATTAAGTCAAAGGATAAAGCGCAGGAGTTTGACCCGAAGGGCCAGTCGACCCTGCCAGCGGAAAAATTCTTCAAACGTCCACCAAAAGCAGGTCCCCGCTTAACGATATTTCTCACAATGGAGTTATGATAATATTTTTCTTCCAGATTTCCAGGCGCTTTCGCAGCACATAGATCGAAACTATTTGCGTGGCGAAATCCCAGAGTGGTGCTTTGAATGATGAGTGTTTTTCAAATACCATGGCTGTGCAGAAAATCGCCAATGTTGTCCTACAAATCCCAATTAAAATCACTTACATTTGATCCATTCCAAATATATGTATTTATATACGTGTATTTGTAGAAAAGCAACTGTATTATTATACAATAATATATTACATTATTGGTGGCGCGATCTGCACAAGACATTTTCGTGATCTGTTAAAATACATAGCCATACATTAATGTTAGGCTAATTGTTTTTAAATCATTAAGAGCATTTATTTTAGACTTTGTTCTTCACATTCAATACTTCTTCATTCATGACAAATAAAATTCCAATTAAAACGACGTAGACCAAATACACTCTTAAAAATATAGGTTCTTTATTAGCATCGATGGTTCTATTAAGAACCTTGAACATCCATGGAACTTTTTGAATGCAGAAAATATTCTTTACAGTCGAAAATCGTTTTTCAAAATAGTTCTTTTAAGAACTGTTCACTGAAATGTTCTTTGCGGAACCAAAAATAGTTTTTCTATGTGGAATCACTGCAAAAACACCCTTTTGGAAGCTTTATTTTTAAGAGTGTAATCTACATGATGTAGCCTATTTATACGGTACGAAAACAAATGTAGGCCTATTCATCGGTGTAGAATTATTATTTGTTTGGTTAATTCCAACACATACACACACACACACACACACACACACACACACACACACACACACACACACACACACACATATATATATATATATATATATATATATGTGTGTGTGTGTGTGTGTGTGTGTAGCCCCTCAAGAGGCTAACAGGAGCAAAGGAAATGCAGCCACTTGAACTTCTAGTCAGCGAATACGCTTTCGGAAAGGTGATGTCAGACTTTCTCCACATGCGTAATTAACCTCTTGCGCTCTCAAAAGGCGGGCTCCGTACTTTGATTAGCTAACCGTCATCATATCACCTCCACCTCCTTCGCTTTCTCCTTGTCGAATAAGCACTTATGTCCGCATACTTATTCTTTCAGACCAACCCATCGCCAATTAACACCTAGGCCACCGTTAATGAGACAGAGGAACCTTCCACTCCAAAACTTTTCAGGCGTCCGGACATTCAAGAGGCCGCCCTCAAACCAGCGTTCTTTGCCGTATGAGTTCTATTGACGCGACTTCAACCAAAACACTTCAACCAAGACCCTGAGAGGATGCTTGAGAGGTAAAAGGAGAGGAGATTTGAGGCTTCGTTTCAACGCTCTATCTACAGCCCACATACATAGAGAAGCTTCATAGAGAGTCCTAACTGGCTTTTCTGATAAAGTTGCAAATCATGCTTCTAAATCATCTTCTATTTTATGATGCCTGTTTACAATATCAGCACATTATTAGAACCTACAGTGCATTTTTATGGGGGTAGCCAGGCCCAAATGTGCTAAATTAGTATGTCTACACTATAAATAAAGGTTCTTTATTGGCATCCATGGTTCCACAAAGAACATTTAACATTTATAAAACCTTTCCAGGTGTTTTATAGTACAGAACTATACTAAAATAGTTTAAGCCTTAATTCTGTTGTTTATATTTTATTTTTGATACACTGTGGGGTCCAAAGGTCTGAGACTACTAGTGTTGGGAATAAAGCACCACAAGTAACCTGAGTTACGTAATCAGATTACTTTTTTCAAGTAACTAGTATAGTAACACATTACTTTTCAATTCACAAGAAAATATCTGAGTTACTTTTTCAAGTAAGTAACGCCAGTTACTTTGTTTTCCCATTTATTGACTGACGGCTCTCCATGTGTATGTAGTTCTAGACTAAATCTAAACATGCATTTACTCATCACACTTGTACAAAAACAGATTCAATATTCCTTTGAATGAATTAAGAACAGGGAAATGTAAACTCAGAAAATGACGCAAATAACTAATAAGCAAAAATTAGATAAACATTTATGCTTCGTTTTTTTATTGCTAAAGAGTGTTGAACTTTCTTCTTCTGCATGCGGTTCATACGTAAATGTACTTTTTAATTTAGCCTGAGGCTTACCGATTTCACTTTTTGGTGTAAAAGGGCTTTTACATTTTCCAAAAATATAACTTTTTATATTAAAAACAAACAAGCCCGTTACTTGAAAAGTAACACATTACTTGAAAAGTAACACATTACTTTCCATAAAAAAGTAACTAAGTAACGTAATTAGTTACTTTTTAAAGGAGTAACGCAATATTGTAATGCATTCGTTTTAAAAGCAACTTTCCCCAACACTACTAGTAAAATACTTTTATTTTTGAAAATGACTAAAAAAATAACTCTAGATTTTAAACGTGGTCAACAGGATTTCAACCTGTGACAAGTGTATCTAAGCAGGTGTGAAAGAGAGAGAGAGACAGACAGTGACTAGTGTGAAAGGTGCATGAGCTATATGTAAACGGTCATGGCTGCATATGTTTTACATTACAGTCTTGATTTCCCTGCAGACTAATAGACCACACCTGTGCTTTAAACTGCATAAGTTTTTACATTTCTTGGATTCGCAACAATGGCACCTAGATTTTTGTACTAATCTTCTAAAGCAATTTTGATCACACAATGCTGAGGATGAAAAACATAAAAGTGATCTTGAATGGATTTAACAGTTTAAGCTTCTCACTGAACATTACTAAGCATACCAAAATACAAACCTTAAAAGGCAGGTTTTGATTTTAGTTGTATTAACTGAATTTAACCTGTAGGGTAAAGATGTTTTAGAGAACAGAGTGTGCTCAGTTATCACAAAACTAAAGCAGATATAATAAGCACATGCACACGCTAAGACAGCTGGTACCACAATAGAAAAAGCGAGGGAGAAGAGTAAAAATATGTTTCTTGTTTTCAGTGAGGATTTCTAAAGTGATACAATTTTGTAAAAATCTCTGCTGCTGCAGTAAATCAATTTCATTGCCTATGTTGTGTGTTACTGGAAAACCACAGTGATTAAATTATTATACAGAAACTGGAAAGAATCCTGGATACAGTGGTGTGTGTGTGTGTGTTTACATCGCATCAAACACATACAGCACAAAAACAGATAAACAACATCAGGCTGTTCGCTTCTCACGCGAGACCTCGAGTGATTCAGGACTTCTGGCAATCTGTGAATAATCTGCCCAGTAATGGAGGGGAGATACTGATGATGTGCTTAAGAGCTTGAGTTTCAGCACAAAACTGGACGCGTGTAAACATTTCACAAAGCACGAGAAAATTAATCATTCAGCCACTTCTACAAAACGTTAGAGGTATCCCAACAAACAGGACAAAACAGGATACTCAATTCCTTTGAATGTTTCTTTACTTGTCTTCCAATTTCTGCCTCAAACACACACTAACACACTTGTAAGAAACCCCCAGACATCAGTGTTCATGAGGATGTGACTCAACAAGAGAAAACTCACACAAAGACTCAAGAGCACATCAAATGAGAAGGGAGGGGTTGGGCTTACCTTATTTTCTGGCAAGCTCAAGGAAAATTACAATGAAGGAAAAAAACATTTTTTAAACACAGTACAAGTAGCACTTCTTTTAAGGTAAATATTTTAAGTTGCAATCAAACCAAGTAAAACGCAGCAAAATCAGAACATCTGGAAAATCCAATCGGAATTTCCTACGTGACGTTCACTATAGTAAAAAGTGTTGACATATTTCGCTGAATTTATGTTTATCATAACCATAAAAATCCCTATCTAAATGCTAAAGCTGAAAGCCTGAACATTCTTTTCTATAAATATAAAATTGTGCCTATATCAGTTTCTTCAAAAAAGCAACAATTTGATCTGGGTAGTGAAGGAAAGTGCAAATCAGTGGTTTGTTGCCGGCAGTCGTCTTTGGTTTTAACCACACAGCAACGTATCTGCTTATTTTAGACTACCTCTTTGGTTTCACAATGTCAATAGTTGCTTGGGTAGCTTTGAGTAAATGTAGTGGAAGAAAATGTGGCAATAAACCGAATTACACATGTTTATAACAACACTAAAAAACGCACACAGACACACAATGCAAACACATTGCTTCTCTGTGTTTTGGAACCTCGGAGTCTGGACTTTGAAATACAATAGACCTGCACTATGTTTAAACCATTTTTCTGATTTTTTCATGCCTTTAACATTTGTCTGCAAATTGATCTCTTAACTTTCTTCCTCTGAATGACATTTTTTCCTATTACTTTTTACAGTTTAAGGCATCTTTACACAGGCGATTTAAGGCTGCTCTGAGAATCTCTGTTTCATATTAAAGATGCAATGCCACATAAAGTAAGCAGGTCTGACCCATCTCAGTCCCTTATCAAAAGTTGGTTCTAATGCTGCTTTGGTTTTGAGTAAATTGCAGCATCAGAGCAGCGTTAAACGGATCACTGTCATGAAAAAAAAAAAGCTCATCCATTTTTCATTTCATGTTTCTGTATTTATTAATTCAATAAATCAATTAGCCTTTACAATGTCCGCAAATGTAATATCTGGGTAAATGCAGCATTAAAGAGTTTCCAAATTTTCATTTCAATGCAAGGACAGACAGACACAAATGAAAATGTCCTTACTAAAATCTACACCCTGGATGTTTATGTTTTAGAGGTTTTATGCTCTTCGAAAGAGCATGTGATTATATTTAATATATAATTGAGAAAAACGGTTCGCCACACGCATGCAAAACACTCTCAGAATGTGTTCAAAACATTTCCTCACTCTGTGGTCTCTCTCTCTCTGTGTTTAATGTGTTTTTATCAATTTAAGAACATTTTTGAGTGTCTTTTTCGAGCAAACTTGATAAATGTCTTGTTTCTTAAACATGCATTATTGTTCCTAGTTACACCATGAAGGAGAAAACTGCTCTTGGAAATTGGTTTATGTTACGGTCGGAGAACTAACGCCGTTCTCTGGTGTGGGGTTCCCCCCAACCACACGGACACACACACACACACACACACACACTTAAGAGATCTGGGATGGGATCATAAGTGCTGAACACTTTGCAGACCTCTCCAATTTTCTCGGTGATTTGCTAACTTGAGAAAGCCTAAGCCGGGTGAATGATGGTGGCCAGCTTCACGCTGCAGCGATAATCATGTTTTTGCAGTGGGGTGAATGTGTAGCAAATTTGGGGGTTAAAAGGTGGTTCAAGCGAAAAAGAGTTTCAACACCATCACAAACCCTGCATACGCAGGCTAATGTAAATCGCAGATGTACCTTGCCTTTGAAAATGAAATTACATTGGGTTCAGGGAGAGTTCTGTAGAGCATTCACTCTCACTCTCAAAGTCAAACTTGTACAACAGGAGTCATCCCATCTCTCTTACAGTGGAAAGGAATGACCACATTAGCAACTACTGTTTTCTTTCTCTTTCACTCTTCCAGTGTTTTTTTTATAAACCTTAAAGACCATGTTTATTAGCAGAACACGCAAGCAAATACAGTTGAGGTCAAAAGTTTAGCAGAATCTGCAAAATGTTAATTATTTTACCAAAATAAAAAGGATTATACAAAATTCATGTTTTTTTTTATTTAATGCTGACCTGAATAAGATATTTCACATAAAAGACATTTACATCCACAAGTTGAATTTATAAAAATGAACCTGTTCAAAAGTTTACATACAGTTGATTCTTAATACTGTGTTGTTACCTGAATGGTCCACAGCTGTGTTTTTTCTTTTTTTGCTTAGTGATAGTTGTTTATGAGTCCCTTGTTTGTCCTGAATGGTTAAACTGCACGCTGTTCTTAAGAAAAATCCTTCAGGTCCCACAGATTCTTCGGTTTTTCAGCATTTTTGTGTATTTGAACCCTCTTCTAAAATGACTGTATGATTTTGAGATCCAGTTTTTCACACTGAGGACAACTGAGGGACTCATATGCAACTATTACAGAAGGTTCAAACGTTCACTGATGCTTCAGAAAGAAAAACTATGCATTAGGAGCCAGGGGTGTAAACTTTTGAACAGAATGAAGATGTGTACATTTGCCTATATATATATATTTTTTTTTTTTTCATTTAGTACTGCCACTCATAAGCTACAGAAGATACTTACATGTTTCTCAGAAGACAAAATAAGTTAAATTTACCCTGATCTTCAAATTCAAAACATTTTCACTCCTTAATAGATAATGTATTGTTTTTCACTCTGATGCACCAGTGAGCATTTGAACCTCAGTTGCTGAGTTGTCCTCAGTGTGTAGAGATGGATCTCAAAATTATAGAGTCATTGTTGGAAAGGGTTCAAATAAACAGAAATGCTGAAAATCCAAAGAATTTGTGGGACCTCAAGGATTTTACTGAAGAACAGCAGGCAGTTTAACTGTTCAGGACAAACAAGGCACTCATGAACAACTATCTATAACAAAACAAAAAACAGATGTGGATCATTCAGGTAACAACACAGTTTTAAGAATCAAGTATATGTACACTTTTAAACTATTATTTTTTCTTGTGGACTATAATGTAAATGTATTTTTTTTTAAATATGTATTTTTTGGCATTTTTGCCTTTTATTACGATAGGACAAATCAGACATGACAGGAAGCGAAGTGGGAGAGAGATGGGGTTCGGGATCGGGAAGGGTCCTCGAGTCGGGATTTGAACACGGGACGCCCAGAGCGCAACAGCGCTATATGTCGACGCGCTGCCCACAAGGCTATCGGCGCCGACGTGTAAATGTATTTAATGTGAAATATAATACAGGTCAGTACTAAATAAAAAATAACATGCATTTTGTATGATCCCTCTTATTTTGGTAAAATTCTGCAAGGTGTATGTAAACTTTGGACCTCAACTGTATATATACCTAAAAAGAGATAGCAATAGAGTCAAACCCATGGCATAATTTGTGCAATCTAAACCATGAGAAGTTACAAAATGTATGAATTATATGTATGAAATGTTTCAAATACAAAAAAAGAAAGACACACACCTAATTCTAACAAAAAAAAAAAAAAAGAATTAAGTGGAATGAGTGAGATGGGTGCTTTCATAAAATAAAAAAAAATTATTTAAAATTCTAATTTAAATTATTATCATAACTATTATTTGACATTAGAGAAAAGACAAAAATGGATGCTGTTCTGAAACTTCTTTACTCTGCTTTTGTTAAAGACCTTCTTTTTGACCCCGAAGTGAAGGCTTCATGTTTATTAACAAACAAAACAATCATGACAACTGGGTCTTGTCAAATTGAAAGTACATCAAAGCATCTCGGTAATGGGCGGTTAAAATGTTTTACATTTTTCATCAGCAGCAAATGGCAGCTTGTGCCTGGGGCTGCTCTCAAGGTACACTCTCCTTCGCTTTTACACTTTCTCTCACACACAGGATTGATGACTGGGACTACGTCTTACTGAACTCTGTGTCCCGAGAAACACTGGGTTTATAATGATGTTGGTAATGGGCTCTCTTGTCTCTGATTTCACACACACAGACCTAAGCGCTCCTTTCTAGAGAAACACATGAAGGGTTAATGTTCTCAATGAAAACAGTCTAAATATCTTTCCTCTGTTCCTCAGAAGGTTAAACCTTTTGTAATCAAAGCCAACAGCACTGAGTACCACCCTCACCTAAAACAATAAACACACACATGCACATACACACATATTCACACACTCAAAGAGTCAGGATCAAAGAAGGCAGGGCCACGCTGCACCTTAAGCTACAATAATAAAGCAAGCTGCCGTTGAGTCAGGACCTGGGTTACTCATATTTTCCTATTTGATTAAGCCAATATATCATCCCGTTACAGAGACACACACACAGATGGGTTACGTTTGGAATTTCTGAAATAAATTACATCAAGACAGGAAGCCCTTTCTGCTTCTGCTCAACATACACTCATATAAACACACACACTCACAAATAAGCCAGTTTAGACAAAAAAGTAACTGATCCGGCTTTACCTTTTACTGAGCACTAGGGATGCACCAGTATTAAAATGATATTGTTACCAATGCCTATAAGCCAATAATAATTTTATATCAAAGCTGATAACTGATAAATGATATTTAATCATATAAATGGAATAAAAACATTACAAAATGTTAAGACACCAACAATGGTAATGTAAATATATCCAGTATTAACTGATATTGATATATGTGACCCTGGTCCACAAATTTGTAGCAATAGCCAAAAATACATTGCATGGGTCAAAATTATAGTTTTTTCTTTTATGCCAAATATTATTAGGATATTAAGTAAAGATCATGTTCCATGAAGATATTTTGTCAATTTTCTACCGTAAATATACCAAAACTTAATTTTTGATTAGTACTATGCATTGCTAAGAACTTAATTTGGACAACTTTAAAGGCGATTTTTTTTTTTTTTTTTTTTTTTTTTGTACCCTCAGAAACCAGATTTTCAAGTAATTGTATCTTGACCAAATATTGTCTTTCCTAACAAACCTTACATTAATGGAAGGCTTATTTATTCAGCTTTCAATTGACCCTCAGGATCTGTGGTCCAGGATCACATATGTATATATATGTTCAGTTTTTCTACTTCAAAATCTTATGTTTAATATTAAAAGCATTACTCATTCTTTGTGAAATTTATTAGCAATTTCTGAGTAAACAATTTTTCTACACTAATATTTTGATTGCTATATGTGTAGTGATTAGGGGTGTGACGAGATCTCGTGGCACGAGATCTCGCGAGACTCCGATGTGTCCCGCGAGATCTGACTGGTCTCGCGAGAACGTGGCGATATCATGGCAAAACATTTTGCAGTGTTTACATTAGGGCTGCATGACTAATAGTTATATAAATATCACGATCTCTATTCAAACACCCATGCTATCTTATTCATGAATGACAACGATTCAGCATTGTCTATTACAACTGTTTCACGCTCCACTGACGCCGATGTGAAAGTTATTGAAGACATTCAAATCTGCATTCTTACTGCTATGGTTTCAGAAAGCAACACAAACAGTCTTTTTAACCACATAATCATCATCATGTCTTTGTTACAGACATTTAAATAACATAAGTACTGGGATAAAAGCTTATAGTTTGGATATAAACACTTATTGTCTACAGTAGCGATCAAAAACGAAAATATAACACATATGTAGAGAAATTCTCTTCACCAGGAGAGGGCGACAACTGCACGTTTAAAAAAAGTATTTTTCATTGAATTAAACATTCAAGAGATTCCAATAGTGAAAGTCTTTATTAATTGAGACACGGGCTCCTTCATTTTTTTTTTTCAGACTTAAGCAATGAACATTATTTCAGAACCACTAGTAAATTATGTAATTTTGTTTAATTTTCTAATCCTTTTTTTCTTCAGAATCGTGATCTCCAGTTTATAAAAGACAATTGTTTTTCAGTTTACCCAGAATCATGCAGCATTTTTATTACTGCATATAATTCATTAAAATATAAGTTTAATTTCATAAAGTACAAGTTCATATCAAAATGCACCTACATTTATTTAATTTTTTTTGCATTTTGTGTTTTTTGTTGAATAAAATACTATTGTCCCCTATATATTTCATCATTGAGGATTTATTTTTAAAAAATCTCGTTAAAAAGTCTCGTTCTCGTGAACCCAAAATCTCGTCTCGTCTCGTCTCGTAAGATAAGTGTCTCGTCACATCCCTAGTAGTGATACACCATTTTAAAGAAATAGTTGACCCAAATATGAAAATTCTGTCATTAATTACTCACCCTAATGTCGTTCCAAAGCCGTAAGACCTGGGTTCATCTTCAGCACACAAATTATGATATTTTTGATGAAATCCAAAACTTTCTGACCCTGTATGGACAGCAACGCAACTACCACGTTCAAGGCCCTAAAAAAAGGTAGAAAGGACATCGATAAAATTGTGACATCAGTGGTTCAACCATAATTTTATGAAGCTACGAGAAAATGAAAAAAAAAAAATTATTTAACAATAAATAAAGTTCACAGGAGTACCATGCATGTAACGTACGGGTTTGGAACAACATGAGAATGAGTAATTAATGACAGAATATTTAACTTTAAAAAGGATCAGAAGGTAAATCAAAAAAATTAAGGAAATTAAATAAATATTACATATCCAATATCGCAAGATGCACATACATCATGTGCCTATTCAGCAACACTCTGTGTTTGTTGGTGATGGCAGAGTGTTGTGAACACTGGCAAAGACCACCTTAATATAAAGAAAACACAGTTATGCATACATCACATTTAATTCCAGACAATAATCTGACATTCAGAATACTTATGTTCTATCAAAGCCATATATTAGCACCTACTGCTATTTATTTTCAACCACATGTTTTCCTAAAAGCCGTCTGCTCTATGTCAGGCGATGCAACAGGCCTGCGCAGTGCCATTTCTCTGGTTTATTACCACTGAGGTCTATCAATCTAATACTCATCAGCTTTCATTAAACGTCAACATAACTATAAATCTCACTGATTCATTGCGAGGAAACCGGCTTCCATTGACATACTGCGTAATCAAGACGTATGCGTGAATGCGTACGTGTGCGAGTGTGTGAATGTTTTAAGGCTGCAGGTGTCGGTGTGGGTGGGCTGCTGTGTGGCTAGCAGTGGCCTCTTTGAGAGCTGTCCCTGGCGAGGTTAATATCTTTTTCCCATCTTTCCCCCGGGCCCCTCTAAATATCGCGGCTTTCCCTCGTCTAAGCCCTGCGCAGAGCGGGGGACCCTCACTTATGAAATTACAAGCACTTGAAAAGATCTAATGTGCTTTTAATTGTGTCTCTCCATTCAGAGGAGAAGAAGGAAAGGGAGAGAGGGAGCAAGGGAGGGGACGGGCCTGGAGTGTTTCATATTACAATAGAGAACGAATGCATTCGTCTCACAAAACAAGCGTATGCGCTGTAACCTTCCTGACACAAGGAGGGTGGAAAGGGAAGTGAGGAGGGGGTCTGTTGAATGGGACACACACACCACGAGAACTTCAAACAGACTCTGGCTTCTGTGACCGAAGTGATGTAGTCTCGAAATTGTTATGTTTTCATTTTCTTTCACTTTTTCCGCTTCTGCCTCTTTTCAAATGAGTTAAAGGATTCTCTGGAGAACATCAAACAGAGAGCCATCATTGCTCAACATACAAACAAAACATAGCGTAACTGCTACAATCAAACACAGACCAAGCTATAGCTACTCTCGCTATTGCTCATGGAGAAAATATTCCTAACGCACTCTTTCCACTAAGTAGGAAGCGAGGATTAACCTGCAGACTGTATTCCTACAGCACGAGGGCACGCTGGGTAATTGGAGACCAATCATCCAATCACAGGCTCCCGGTTAGGCCCATAGCAACAATGCGGTGCATTTTTTAACCTGTCGACCCATAACTCATAAACGTGTGTGATTACCTCTCAAAAACACTTGGTGGGTCCAAAGGTTAAAGACATAAATCTCTGTTTACTTTACTATGGCCCCTCCGTGCCAGAGGGATTTGTGCCGAAGCCCCTTTGTGGGAAAACAAGAACACAAAGACCCAATGAATCCCCGCTGAGGAGGGCACACAGAGCTGGTCCAGAACACCAGACAGCTCCCCGCTACATACCTGCCTACCCTCTAACAAAACACAGATACTTACAACCACACTTACGGAATTTATACAGTAAGCAGAGGTGTACCTATAACATTTGCTTTAGAATTTGCTTTATATAAATATATAAAAATTTTAAAGTATAGTTTAAAAATATGTCAATCCAATGCTGTGTAACATTCAAGTCATATACTGGTTACTTAAATGTTAGCAATATTTGTAAAAAATATTAAAATTATCCAAAAAATCATTAGGATATTAAGTAAAGATCATGCTACATGAAGATTTTTTGTAAATTTCCTACTCTTTATTTGGACAACTTTAAAGGTGATTTTCCTATCCTAATAATAAAATCGATGCTTATGACTGGTTTTGTGGTCCAGGGTCACAATTGATTTAATTTAATTATTATAATATTTTAATTGTGAGTTTATTTAATTATTATATTAAATTTTATTTAATTATAATAATACTTTTTTTTTTTTTTTTTACAAAAAGCCTTACTCTTTAGTTCATAAATATATGTTTTGGTATAGTTGCATGCTGTTTTACAAACCTAAACTAACTAAATAAATTAATGGATTTTAATTAAAAAATTAAAAACATATAAGAGTCATTATGCATCGTATGCATAGGAATAGATTTTTTTTCTGTAAAACCTTATATTCATAAACAATATGAATATATTAGTGGCATGCAGTTGTGTTCTAAAATGAGGAGGCAAAGTTTTTGTCATTTTTCATTTTTAAATTTTATGTAAATTCATGTCCCAGTCACATCTTCTTGGGCAAATAAACTTTACTTACACTACCAGAATAAAAATCTAACAATAATTAATAAAACCAAGTATAAAACTCATCAGTTTAGTGTTTTTAAGCATTTTATATCACTTCTGATGCAGCTTCACCCACAGCAGAAGTGAGTATAAGGTTTTTTTTATGCATCTTTGCAAACGGCCTTTCTTAATAATGTGCTTGTTGGCAAGTTTCTCCGCTATACGTGGCTAAATGCGACTAAATGTGGCTAAAGTAAACATTACGGCTCAATCCCACATCAGAGAGGGGTGGGGCAAGCATAGCTCATTTGCATTTAAAAGGGCCATGCAATAAAATGAGTTGATTTTTTGCAGCACTGATTTTGACAAGGTAAAAGGGTGTTTTTTTTACACTACTATTGAGAATTTTTAACCAAGGTATATTATAGACTTTTCATTAAGACCCTAAAGAATCATATGAACCCCTTTTATATATATATTTTATTTTTGAACTGATGTTCAGCTGTTCTTTTTCATAATAAACTTATTTTCCGATCATCACTCATCAGAGCACGGTCTCATCATACAATAACAATAAATTAAATTTGTTACCTATCACATTATGTTTTATTAACGTCTACACGTACTCCAACCCTAAACCTACCCCTTCCAATTATGCGAATACAGTAATTTTTGTTGTTCATCATGACAAAATGATGCAATATTGATGTGCACATGCCTAGTGAGCCCTGGTGGCCATAGCTGTATGCCATCTAGCCTCAATTTAACGTTTGATTTTGACTTGACAAAGTGGTGATATGTAAATGTATGAGTTGTTTACTTCCTTTTTTAAGTTAGTATTCCCATTAACGCCATTATATTGTTCATTCAGACTGATTCGCAAATGCAAAATGCATACAAACACAAGAGCTGGGATTTATTGTCTTCTCTCATGTGACTTTCCCCCATTCATTCTCAATTACCCCCCACCAAACCCACCGTATGCTTTAGGAGATCTGTTAAAACTCAGTGGGCTCTGGGGAGGCGAGAAAGACACAGACTCCCGCTGTAACTTTTTCTGTTGGTGTCATTGTTGTACATTTTTAGTCATATTTTATAATATTTGCATTGTTGTATATTTGTATTATGATTTTTTTTTCTCATCCAATCTGATCTATATCTATCTTTTGTACTCTGTCTTTCTTTCAAACTGACTAAAAAGTTATCTGTAACATATAATAGCCATTAAATCACTATGTGCACTCTAGTTGTCAATCATTGCCCACCCATTGTGCTCACTAGTGCTGCTAACCGATTACAACGGCTTGGGCTAATTAGGCTTTCCAGAGATTTTATGAATTCATAAAAAATGAGTTTTAAATTTGTGCGCACATGTTTTGTGGCATATACACCCTGGAACACACAGACACACTTCATGTCTTGGCAGCTGAATGCCCTCTGAAGCTAGGCTGCAAACAATAGGCACTCAAGTTCTGTGCGGCACAAGCTCTGTTTGGGTGGTGCTCACTTAGCAACGCCAACATGTGCGCGACAAGATGCCACGACTCATGTCAGATGATGAGAACACACAGGAACAGAAGTACGGCTGCCACCCAAATGTGCACTGACGTCTCCGCGTGGGAAAGTCAAGGGAATCGCCGAGCAGCTGAGCAGCTTGTGTGAGAATTTCTTGGCAATGATTTCAAACCTTAACCACGTTTTCCTCCCCCTTAATAAATCGGAAAAATATCTGATTGCTAAAAATTGGATAAATGCCTCAATTATGTGTGTGACTGACTCTAACTGTAATCTCTCAGTGGCTGTATAAAGAGCTTTATCTTTTGAATATGAACCCTCAGAGCAAGGTTAATCCTTTAATCGAAGAGTATAACCTGATGGATGAATAAGTGTTGACAAGAGATGTGAATGTTTTACCACAAACCCTTTGTCAACCACTTTAAAGAGCAATGAGATAATCCTTCTATTCACAGACAGTCAGTGCCTTTCAGTGTTTCAGGGTTTACCCCCCACACACAAACCCACACACATTCCCTCTCGCTCTCTCTGCACAGACAGATTTCCTCATTAACACTTGCGCTCACAGAGACAGAAGCTGGTCAGTCTTTGTAGCAGGTGCAGTGACCATACTGAATCTGTACAGAGATCAGGCCTTGCACCCTGACACCATTATCTGCGTTCACAAAGGAGTGCTTAACTCTGTTCTGGGATCAGTGACCCTAAACCTGCTCTAACCAATTTCTGATAAACAATGCATTTTCACTGCCCTGAGATCTGTGGTATGGGGCTCAATCTAATCCATCTAACAAGAGACCAGTGCCCTGGGATGTGTGTGCAGAGCAGTGATCAGACAGGACAGACCACCAACTCACTGTTAGTCTGGAGCCGCTGAACCGGAGTGTGTCTTCTCAGTTGTTCAATGAACCCTCGCCGCAGAGAGAGATCTGCAGATAGACAGGGGAAAAGAGGTGGGTGCATGTCGGTGTGTTAAATATACCATTACATTTGCAGGAGACTGAAAATACAGTATATCTTTCAACAAATCTGAGATGTTGCATGCAAATGCAGCTGCATGACAATCATTACGACCCTCGTAATCGCTATGGGAATCTGCCCTGTGAAACCCTGAATGCGTGTCTCTGGTTGCATTTACACAAGCCACACACATTATGTGAAGAACAATTAAAGAAAAATTATGCACCACTAATTGCAGGGTTTGGGCTGTGATTTTCCCTCCTATGAACATACATATGCACATTATACACAGGGGTGGTGGTATACCCTATCTGTTAAAGATTTCGGCTGTAGATTTGAACCCCACAAAGGGCCATGATCTATCACTAATGCCTTGCAAAGTTAGATTTATGTTACAATTATCTGTACTGTATTACATACTAGCCATAAAACACATATTAAATATCTTTTACACTAGTGTTCAAAAGTTTGGGGTCAATGAGATTTATTTTTCAAATAAAAGTTTTATTGAGGTTCAAGTTATTAAATGTGAAAGAAAAGAAATTTACAGTGTTACAAAAATTTCCATTTCACATGAATACTTTTTTGGAACTTTCTACTCATCAAAAGATCATGGAAAAATGTATTGAGGTTGCCACAAAAATATTAAGCAGTTTTCAGCTGTGATAATAATAAGACATGTTTCTTGAGCTCCAAATCATTATATTAGAATGATTTCTGAAGGATCATGTCATTCCAAACCCGTAAGACATTTTGTTAATCTTCAGAGCACAAATCATATTTTTGATGAAATCCGAGAGCTTTCTGACTCTGCACAGACAGCAACTCGACTGACACTCAAGGCCTAGAAAGGTGATATCAGTGCTTCAATCTTAATTTTATGAAGCTACAGGAATACTTTTTGTGCACAAAGAAAACAAAAATAACAACTTGTGTGTTCACACTCTATCTTAATGATGTCCTTACTACCTTTCTGGGTCTTGAACTTGTTAGTTGCGTTGCTGTCTATGCAGGGTTAGAAAGCTCTCGGATTTTATCAAAATATCTTATGCCCTGAAGATAAACAAAGGTCTTACAGGTTTGGAACAACATTAGGGTGAGTAATTAATGACAGAATTTTCATTTTGGAGTGAACTATTCCTTTCAAATATTTAACCCTCTACTGCACGCATTATGATAGACCTATAAAAAAAATATTTGACTGTTTTTCTTTTCTTAGAATGGCTTAACTTGAAGTGCTGTAAAAAAAAAAAAAAAATTGGGGAACTTTTTTTTTTAAGGTACTTTATGATATGTTGCCATAATGGCAACAACATCCAATAGTAGATCTAACTTAGAAATTTCTAACTTAGAAGTTTCCTTATAATTAATAATTTTGTTGTTTGAAATGTTGTTTGTGTTGATTTGATTGGTGTTGCAGTATTATAAGCTTTAACACAGAACTTAAAAATGACACCTTATATATACTCTCCAACAACTTTTATTACGACGGCTTTTATTTATTCCATTCTGTTTTGCTGAATATTATTGAAAACAAATAATAATATTGTATTATCATGTATCATAAACACTGGTATAAAACCAAAAGCATTGCAGTTCATGAAAATTCATTTTCTTCTTTCCCTTGCCATAGAACATGGTGGTGCTCACTGATATACTGTTCCCTGTATTCATATCTAACCAAAAGTAGCATTGCCATTAAAATTAGATTTTATCCATAATACAAATACCATTAACATACAACTAATCAACATTATATTACTAGCATCAATGTTGTTATTGTTACAACTTAAAAGATCACAGCTGACCTTGCTAGCTAGCTAACCTATTGCAATATTGCACATTCCACTATTGCACAGTGTTTCCATTTGGCAACACATACATTTGATCGATTTACAAAAAACTTATTTCATAAAAACTTTTTTGAGTGGTGAATATGTCATCATAACTTCCTGGAGGTGATGTCTCTGATTTTTTTTTTTTTTTTTTTTTGGATGTGACACGAGTTGATCCTTTGTTTTTATTGACGTTTTCGTTTGCATTCAGCAACTACTCACAATAGACATCAGTCTGTCAGAAATAGCTCTACAGAAAACACTGCACGTCATGTGACTTAACCAAAGCACATTATTGGCTAAACTAAGGTCTTCTATTTCCATCAAAAAATTAGAACGTTTGTCTTAAAGAGACAGTGGCAGGGAAATGAACATAAAGAGCATGTTGCCATAAGGAAACACCGCGCGGTAGAGGGTTAAATATGTTTGAAACGTGTTTTAAAGTGTAATAATTATTTACAATATTACTGGTTTTACTGTATTTTTGATCAACTAAATGCATACTTGGTGAGAATAGGAGACCTTTGAATGGCAGTGTATATGTAAAATGAATTTTCAATTCAATATATAATCAATTAAATATTAATAATATTTAACAAGGTGTTACAAACACTTATACACATTGAACATTGTGTACAGTGGGCCTCAAAATCATAACAGAAACTTAACAGAAACTCCAAATAGTGCTAAACTGAGGTGCAGTCTACTAGAAACATATTTACTCCAATATAAATTTGTGTATGTATTTGTGAATGTGTATGGGAGCAATGTCAAGCATTCAGCTCCTGCATACAAACAACTATAATTAAACAAGATTAAGTGAGTAAGAAGTTACTTTGTTAAGAGCACACTGCTATTGCAGGAAACCTTCTCTTGCTTTGGTAGACTGCCATAGGTAAATCAATCAGGTTTCCCTGTTGCAGTGCTGAAGCTCTTGATTGTCTATTATGTCTTTCTACCCAATAACTAAACCATCACCACTCCACGCAATGAGGAATATGCCCGAAAGAACAGATCCTCACAAGCATGTGGCTGCTTTCTCAATGTGGATGGATGAAACATTCCAGCTCATCTGTATAAACAAACGTTTATCTTATAGACAAAAAGACTGTCATCAAAGACTCATCTTAGTAATTTACCTTAAGTGGGTAATTCACCATTGGACTTAACCTGCAATTCAGATTCAGATCAACTCTCTGATTAAAATAGCACAGCAGAGGATGTACTTTCTGAGGCAGCTTAAGAAGACAATGTTGGTGAACTTCTACACCTCCATCATTGTCTATACTCAAATCCTCCATCACCATCTGGTACACTGCTGCCATTGCCAAAGTGGACAAAGGCAGACTGCAACGTGTCATGCACTGTGCTGAAAAGGTCAGGGGATGCAACCTGCCACCTCCTCAGGACCTGTACATTTCCAGGACTCTGAAGCGGGCAGTTAAGATTGTGGATGACTGCTTTTACCCTGCACACAAACTTTATGAGTCACTTCCCTCTGACAGGAGGCTGTTGTCCATCAGGACTAGAATCTTACACCACAAAAACAGTTTCTGCCCTTATCGACAAATTCCATGACCCATCATGGAATGATGTGAAGCATTCATCTGAAGTATCATGAAACTCACAATAATATTAGACATGAATCTGTGACCTACAAACTTTCAAAAGAAGCTCTATTTTAATTAAGGATGCAAAATAAATTGCAATTAATTTAGGTAATTTAGGCATTACAATATGCACACTATAGATACTTAGTTTCTAGAACAAACCCTTTAAATTAGCACAAAACAGGCATCCACACTAAAAAATGCTGGGTTAAAAACAACAATTTCTAGGTTACTTGGCAACACAACGCTGGATAAATAATGGGCAGAACAAATTCTGGGTTATTTTGACACAGCTTGTTGGGTTTTATACATTAACCAATTGGCTTGTTTGTAATTGTTTTGACATAGCTGGGTCAGTTAACCTATCAACAGTTTTTCCTTTTCAAACTACAACATTTCTTATTCAATGTCAAGTCTTTAACGATTATAAAATCTTCAAAAACATTCAGTAAAGGTTTTTGGGCGTGACTGAAACAGCAAGAGTTTCAACCTGTCAAACGCAAAGCGCGACCACAGCTGCAACAATGGTGTACAGTCAGTGGAACGCACAGTAGCTTTATTACATATAATAGTGAAGTCTCGTCATGTTTTGCACATTCGTTTGGTGGGAGGTGAAACTTCTACGGTGGCGCTGGCGCATCCAGTAAATGCTGCGTTTGTAGAAGGCTATAGCTTTCCAAGCAGATGTTATCTGCGACGTACATAAAAAAAGGAAAAAATTGAGACTACAGACAGTTTTCTATTTATACAATGGCAATTTGAAAGGGATACAATGTAATACAAACCTTAATTTCATTCGGGACGTTTCCCGTCAGTCAGTCTTCTTTAAAGGGGTCATCGGATGCCCATTTTCCACAGGTTCATATGATTCTTTAGGGTCTTAATGAAAAGTCTATAATATACTTTGTTTAAAAATTCTCAATAGTAGAGTAAAAACACCCTATAACCTTGTCAAAATCAGCTCTGCAAAAATTCAACTCATTTTATTGCAGGGTCCCTTTAAATGCAAATGAGCTCTGCTCGCCCCTCCCCTCTCTGCTGTGGGATTATGAGAGGTAATGTTTACTTTAGCCTCGTTTAGCCTCGTTTAGCCGCATTTAGCTGCGAAACTTGCCAACAAGCACATTATTAAGAAAGGCCATTCGCAAAGATGCATAAAAAAAACCTTTATACTCACTTCTGCTGTGGGACATAGAGGCATATGTCGATCGGGATCGGCACTTTCCTTTTAAAAATTAAAGTAACGCTTTCCTCTGCGTCTTCAGCGGCTCAGATGTCGGGAGTAAATTACGACTGCTGTGTTCATTATTACAGCTGTAATGCCAAGCCAGCAGAGGGAGCCCTTACCCATGAACTGACTGTTGCTGCTCCCTCTGCTGCCTCGTTGGCTTCGTGAAGTATTGTTTTGCTGTGCGGACTCTACTAAGCGTTTCTCTGATTTTCGTGCCTTGTTCTTGTTATTTTCACGATTTGGTTTTTTGTCATAGTTTTGCCATTGTTTTGTTCTGTTTCATTGCCATAGTTTTTGCCTTGTTTCATTGCCTTGTTTATTTTGTTACTTTTGGACTGCCCTTTCTGGTTTTTGGACTCTGCCTGTTCTTGTGGATTACGCTATTGTTTTGCCTCCGTCACATTGTTTGTTTAGATATTTACCCTGCCTGTTTGACTACGATCTGTTTATTAAAGTTTGCATTTGGATCTTACATGCTGCCTACGAGTCCTGCGTTACAACATCCAACAACAGAACACCTCAATCGCTCAAGCTGAGACATTCTTGTCTGCACCTGAGTCGACACAATTGTGATCGGAGTCTGACTGTTTCAGCTTGGTGAGGGCGGGTCTAAGGTAAGGCGCTCATGTCAATCAACTATTGCGGGAGTGTCCTCTGTCGGTGTGCCATCACACCGACAAGAAGCTGAGAATGACCTGATTTTAAAAAGGGGATATTACTTTTAAAGATTAAAAAAATACCACTGGGTGGATTTTTATCATTGTAGGGTGGTTGTGTACACAAACTGCAAACACACATTAATGACAACATGTAAAAGTTAGTTTTGCATCCGATGACCCCTTTAAAGACAGAACACAAAATGACTGCTGACAAAATTTAACCAGTTTTAACTGGTTACACCGCCTCAGTGCTTGGTAGGTGTGTAAGGGGGTTCATCATATCATTGTAAAAAATTACCCATCGGCTGTGTTAGGCTATAAAAAAACTAGCCAGCACCTGGGTGCAAAAATAAATAAATAAATAACCCAATAAAGTGACCCAACAAGCTGAACACAGCATTGGGTTAAAAAAACATAACCCAGCATTTTTGGAGTCCAGAAAAATTACCCAGCACCTGGGTAAAAACATTCAATTATAACCCAATAAAATGACCCAACAAGCATAACCCAGCATTTGGGTTTTAAAAAATAACGCAGCATTTTTCAGAGTGCACAAGTAGAAATCAATGTTGGACGACAATTATCCAATATAGACCATTACCAACACAATTCACATAATTCATGCAACTTTTTAAAGGAGCTTTTTATGAGATTGTACAACATGATGAGTTCAACATCTGTCTCAGACTGGACCTGCAACTTCTGTATTAGCAAACAGGGTCCTTAACCATTAAGCTACCTCAACTGCCTTACTCGTTTTCAGTACATGACATAGGAAAAAGTCTTTATCTCCTTTACGCCCTTTGACCCTCTCTCACACACAAACAAACACAATATGATTTGATTTATGATTAGTGGAAACTACGTACCATAGGGACATTCAAGAAAATAGCTAGTACATTTAAGGGGTTGGATGGCTGTCCAAACAGAAGAGTATTTTTGTGAAGGCAATAAATCATATAGCCTATGTGGTGCAATGTTTCAAACGATGACCTAGCACTACACAACAGATTGTTAACACGTTTTGGCAAGTGAAATAGAATAGAATACAATACAATAGAAACAAGCATTCATTTAGCCTAAGCAACTTTTTTAGCCAGAATGTTCTGGTACAAATGTGTGTTGAGGTCCTTATTATTGGCTTTGATATGTATGAATGCCACACAGAGATTTGGCCAGGGGAAATAGAACTGGGTTCGGTTCCTATCCAAAAAATTTCTCATGGCTGCCACACATGCAGCAAAATGCCATAAAAACGATCAAGTTAATCGGCTCCAGACTTAAAACACACACTCACGAAAACAGGGTATGCCTAGTTTAGGAAGGAGACGTGAGGACAGAGCGTTCAGTTCAGAGGAAGTCTGCCAGTCCTCACAAGCATCCAAAACAGCCTAGTAATCAAATCACACAACAAATGCAACCAACCGATCACTTTAAATGCCAGGAACATGGTTTCCTATTTTTCCCCATTAATTTATTGGATTAAAATAGTTGGATTAAAAAATTATAATTGGCCTAAACACAAATGTCCCCAAAACACACGAAAATGAAAAAGCTCGATTCATTATTAACCTAAACATTTGAAATCAGCAGGTCAGTAATACCTGTAACATCCTTTTGTGACACAGCTTTGGGAGCAACTTCACAGATGCTATAATGTAAGACTACCAGGAGAAAATGACAGGTGGGCGGGTCTGGGTGTTTCCAGCTCTCTCTGTGTTGGTGGTAAAGTGGAACCTCCCAAATAGCTCAAAAGACTGGTGTGACATTATGTGTGTGTGGGAAGGAAAGATCAGTATCTTTTGAATGAGAAGAGTTTATTGTAAGTGTGCGCATAGCCATGTGCATATATTTATCACAACTCCAGCGACTGATGGGGTGTTATGATTAATGATGTGGTGGATGAAAAGCATCCTCCAACTATAATCAGCAAGCATGTACACAAACACACACAGTTATGAAACAGTAAGCGTTGGTGGTCCTTCGGTGACATAGTAATAGCTGGAAGATTGTGGAGTGCATGTTGCATGTTGGGGTGGAGTGGCTACCACTGACGGAGGGCCCTTGTTACACATCCTTTATGGCGCGCGTCATGTGATGTCTATGAAAAACACATGTGGTCTGGTCAATGGGAGGAAAAATGTGACAGCTCAAATCACTTGTGGCAATTTTCAGTTAAGTGCAACCCAGCCAAGCATACACACACACACACACACAAAGTGACTGGATCTTTTTCTATCTCACACAGACATATACACACCAAATGCATCTGCGTATCAGATGAAGAAATAACTCAGGGTGTCTACAGAATTAGATTATTCTGCTGAAGTAAAACAAAGACACGTGATCACTTTCTAAATAAATCTTCACTATGTGTCTCTGTAATACAGATAAATTTAAGATGCAGAGATGTGCTATAAAGATATCTAAAGAGTTTGCAGTATTTTGCATATTTAAATACTAAACTGCTCTTTTTAGTCAGGAAGCAAAGCACTGGAGACTGTTGTTGGATCTATACTGCACTACACTGTGGGGACCACACACACACACTGTCCCCACAGAGATGACAAACTGCCATACTGACCACTCTTGGATTCCTATAATCATACAGCACACAGTGTGATTTATGAGAGAGATTCTCCCACACCCTCACTTTCACTAATGCCACAGAAAGAGAGAAAGAGAGACAGACTCACACTCAGGATACCAGAGCTTCTTCTCATAGTACACGATAACATCCAGATCTACAAGGTATAAAATGTTATTATTATATAAGCCATATATAAATGTTATAAAAGCAATAATATATTGAGTGTCCTCTCACACTAAAACATTTAACGAAATGACTAGACTGAAAGGGGAAAAAATCTTAATCTAAAGAGGGGCAGAGTGGGAGTCTAATAGTGTGAGAGAGGAGTTATTCACACTGGTTAATGTAAAGGACAGATGAACTAAAGAATGTCTACTTCACTCTGGGTCCGACAAGAAGCATTGGGCGCCTGGGGTTTGTTTTGACAGGGGCATGCGGAAAAGAAAACAATATTAATCGTCCAGAATTTTAAATGATCGACTTAAAAACACGAATGTCTATCTTTAATGACACGTTGTCACAAAACATGCGTAATGCACGAACGTCACTTCAAATATTACCTTGCAGCTCAGTAAGATTATAAGTAATAGGTAATTGCTCAGATAGACTTAGTTGAGTGACTGTTTCAAAGTGGTAGCTACTTAATAAAAACTATGCTCTTTCTAGCCATTCGTGGCATTTAGCGAATCTACAAAAAGATGCAAATTCCCTTTCTGCGCATCAGGCCTCCCCTAACTTAACACAAACAAAGCACTCTTACAGGAAAAACTGCTAAAAAGAGTGTACTTTCAATAAAAGGTCCAAAAAATTAGGAACCTTATTAACTTGAAGTTTAGTGTACCTGTTGAGAAGAAACTCAGCAAGTTCCTTGTATCCATTGAAACCCTATTACACCAAATTTCTCTAACTTGTAAAACACACTGCGAATTCTTACGTTTGTTTCACCCTGTTGTCTGTCTCTGTGTTTTTGGCAATTGCTTGAATTTTACTTAGGAGTAAACTTGATTTTTTTCCCCATTTAGGCTAAACACCCTCTGGCTCAGACTGTTGTTGCAGCCATGCCTCAAACTCTGTCTATTGGCTGTGCAGCGGATGTATGCAAATACATATGTTGACAGGCAGGACATCATATGGTCAGTCGAATACAATGATTGGCTGAAGATTCCTCTGAGAAGGCAAGAGGGTCAGTATCTCCTCAAAAAATTATTGATAAATAAATAAAAATAAAAAATAAAACGCCAATATTACAAAATATTTCTAAAGAAACACTGTCCAACAGCGACACCAGCAGGTAAAGTTACAGCAGGAGTAAGTCTCTTTCCTCCCCTGAGCCCACTGAGTTTTAACAGGGGAAAATCATGTGAGTGGAGACATGCCTTCAACCCACATAATTGGATATGACTGGTTATGTTCGGCAGTGATTGCAGGCCCTGCTCCAGAATCAAATCACTGAGGGTGAGTAAGGGTTAAATTAGTAGAGGCTCTATATCTATAAACATCAAATTTTCATTTCTGGGTGAACT